>NC_056725.1:1294603277-1294620777 GCF_019279795.1 Protopterus annectens | reverse complement strand
GGTTGTTGAGTATGGAAAAGGTAGTGTGGAGTTGCAGTTGTAGGAGAAGGTGCAGAAATTCCAGCCACTGAAGTTTGTTTAGTGAGAGGCAGTGATGCGATGAGAGTGGTTGGTTTAGAATAACTTTGGCAATGTTGTTGTATGTTCCAATTTCTGCATTGAGGTAGTTTGGATATTGTTAAGGATGGGGGAAGCACATAGAAGACTAGGTAAGAGAAATGTCTGCACAAGAGTGCGTTTAGTGGCAGTAGTGAGGAAGTTTTTGTTCCTATAAAGTAGTCCAAGTTTTTGATGTTTTTTTTTTTCGATGGCCTGTTGTATGTGCAAGTTCAATTTTAGTTGGTTAACAATTATTACCCCAAGGAGCTTGTTGTGTGAGGCAGGGGATATAGTGGTGCCATCTAGGGAGGAAAGAGAAAATTTGGATTTAAGGTGAGAGAGTGTCTGAGGTAGGAAGAGAAGGAGTTGAATTTCTTCAGGTTATGGGTTAGTTGATTATTTCTGAGCCATTTTTTAACAGAGATAAAGGAATTCTGTGTTAGTGTGTGTAGTTTAGAGATAGCATTGGAGATAGATAAGAGAGTAGCGCCATCTGCGTATTGTATTACAGATGAGAGACTGCAGCATGAATGCAGGTTGTTGGTAAAAATGTTGAAAAGGAGTGGTCCAAGTATGGAGCCTTGGGGTACCACTGTTTGAACAGCAAGGAAGGATGAGAAAGCCTTTTGCCGTCTAACAGCTTGTTTTCTGCCAGTAAGGTAAGATTGGAACCAGCCAAGAGTAGAAAGAGAGAGGTTTAAGTCTGAGAGTTTGTTAAGAAGGATGGGATGGGACACTGTGTCGAAGGCTTTAGAGAGAGCAAGAAATAGACAGGAGATGAGGAGGTTGTTGTCCCTAGCTTCTGCAACCTTTTCAGTAAAGGACAGAAAGGCAGTTGAGGTACTGTGTTTAGGGCGGAAACCATGTTGTGAGGGAGTGAGGAGATTTTCATGAATGAGACAGAACAGTAGTTGAGTATGTATACATTTTTCAAGGATCTTAGAGAGTGGTGAGAGAATAGCAATTGGTCTATAGTTAGAGTTTTCAGCAGAGTTGCCACCTTTGTGCAGAGGAGTGGTATAGAAGGATTTCCATATTTCCGGTATGGTAGATTCCTGAATGGAGCAGTTAATTAAGATAGATACAGGATATGCAATAGAGTCAGCAGCAATTTTCAGAAATTGAGGGGGGCATTTGTCAGTGGATGGTGAGCATGGTTTTAGTTTAAGAAGCAGGGATTTGATATATTTAGTAGAAACAGGTAGCAAGGTAAAAGGCTGAGAGACAGGAGCATAGAGGTTTAAGGGAGGTGAGGGTGATACAGAAGAGTTGGGGTGAGCAGATTTACCAGAGGGTAGGAGTTTAGAGATGCTGTCTATGAAGTGTTTGTTGAGTAAGTCTGCAGTTTCAGAGGGAGAGTGATAGGGGAAAGGTTTAGGGATGGTAGGAGAACCAGTGTGGAGCAGGGAGTTGAAAGTACTCTGTTTTTCTACATGACTTCTGAGTTGCTTATAACCTTGGAGAGAGGTGGGAGTTTTAGTGGTTTGACAATTTTTCCATAGAAATCACTGTGATGATCTGAGGAGTTATGTCATGACTTACTGAAACAATACATGACAGTGTCAAATGTCATATATGTCAGATGTCTGCTAAAACAAAACCTGTGCCCTAGCAACCCACACATTACTAAGAGAAATAGTCACAATCAATGTATTGCCCATTGTTTCCCCATTTTGATAGGCTATCTCCAGATATCCTGCACCAACAGGTTGAGAGGTATGCCTGTAGCACAAAACAAACTGGACTGGAGTACAGCAATCACTGGAATAGAGCCCCACATTTACTATAGAAAGTCACACTGGGAATGCTCATACACATAGAGAACTTTCAGTAGGATCTAGGAATTAACAGGCCTTTCCCACCCAGTGCATTTCCCATTGCCCTACGTTAGCAGTCCTGAAGATGTCTGTCACCATAGAGGTACCTTTTGTTAGGTCTCATTCCTATAAGCTCTGTGGTGCATGCGATAACTGTGTAACACTACAGTACAAACAACTAGTTAGGTAAGAGTTCTAATCTCAGTCCTGACAAATGTAAAAGTGTGTGTGTGTGCTTATAAGTTAAAGATTTTGGGACCATTCATGCCCAGTACACTCCTCATTGCCCTACATTAGCAGTCCTGAATATGTTTTTCACCCTAGAAGTCCCTTTCTTCAGGCCTCAGCCCTATAAGCTCTGTGATGTGTGTGTAACACTATAGTACAAATAACTAGTTAGGTAGGAATTCTAATCTCAGTCCTGACAAATGTAAAAGTGTGTGTGTGTGTGTGTGTGTGTGTGTGTGTGTGTGTGTGTGTGTGTGTGTGTGTGTGTGTGTGTGCGTGTTTGTTTATATGTTAAAGATTTTTGGTCCATTCAAACTTAGTACACTTCCCATTGCCCACCTTTAGCAGTCCTGCAGATATCAGTCACCTTAGAAGTCCCTTTCATCAGGTCTCAGCCCTATGAGCTCTATGGCATGTGTGATAAATGCATAACACTATAGTACAAATAACTAGTTAGGTAGGAGTTCTAAACTCAGTCAGGACAAACGTAAAAGTGTGTGTGTATGCTTGTGTGTTTATAAGTTAAAGATTTTGGGACCATTCAAATCCAGTACACTCCCCATTGCTCTACTTTAGCAGTCCTGAAGATGTTTTTCACCATAGAAGTCCCTTTGGTCAGGCCTCAGCCCTATAAGCTCTGTAGCACGTCTGTTTATATGTTAAAGATTTTGGGTCCATTCAAACCCAGTACAATTTCCATTGCCTAACTTTAGCAGTCCTGCAGATATCAGTCACCTTAGAAGTCCCTTTCATCAGGCCTCAGCCCTATAAGCTCTGTGGCTCGTGCGATAACTGCATAACCCTATAGTTACAAGTAACTAGTTAGGTATGCATTCTAATCCCAGTTCTGGAAAATGTGTGTTTATGTGTAGTTTAAAGTATTTTATGGCCTCTCTCACCCAGTACATCACCCATTTCCATACTTTACAAGGGCTGGTGATGTTCCTCACCTTAGTATTAGCTTTGGACAACCTTCACCCTGTAAGCTCCGTGGCGTATGCGATACATGTGTGATACTGTAGTATCAATAATTGGAGAGGTAGGGGTTCTAATCTCAGTTGTGGCAAGTGTGTGTGTGTGTCTGTGCATGTCTGGGGGGGGGTTGTTGTGTTTATGTGAGCACCATATCCATTGGGGGTGGGTTTTGCTATTTTTTGTTGTTGCCTACCCAGTACATGTCCCAGTGTCCACATTACAAGGCCCACAGTTGTCATCCACTGTAGACGGGCCTCTAGATACTCTGCAGCCCTATAAGCATTGTGCCATGTGCAATAACTGTGTGACAGTATGGAATAGATAACAAGATAGGCAGCCCATCTAATCCTTGGATATCACTCCTCACTCAGGAATTATACACAACACACTCAGGCAGCAACCCCTACATCAGTAAGTGGCCTACAAACTGGCTCACAGATAGAACCCATAGTGTGAAAGCAGTGGACTTCATGTCAGACTGCTGAAGACTCATGAGTGAAGTCCCACAGGTTGTGGTCCTGGGTCCCTTCATGTTTAGGATCCACACCGCTGAGACCAGCCCAATACAAAGGCGCCCTGCCCTGGCTGACAATTTTTGCAGATGACTACAAGGTAGGTGCTATTATTATCCCCCCCAAGTGAGGTTGACATCCTTCACAAACGTCTCTCGGAGACCTATGACTGTTGTCAGAACCCTGGATATAAGCTCAATGCCAGATGATGTGCCGCCATCCACTTTGGGTACAACATGGTTCCCATAAAGTAATACATTGATTGTAGCCCTTGGAACACTGATGTTGGTATAAGGGAAATGGGAAAATAGACTGACAGTGAGCTCTCTGTTGACCACAACAGTGGCACTGTCTTCCAAAAGTCCTTCCATGTGTCACTTCTCCTGACTAAGGATGTTGAATCCAGGAAGTAACAGGACAGTGTTTCCCTGTACTCTTCCCTCAGTAGGCCAGTCAATGTGTACTATGGCCCATTTGCCATGTACCCCACTGGACACCTGCAACTTAGGTACTACACACTTGTGCTATATGGACAGAATCCAACAACTCCAATGAATCTCTGTCTCATATTGGCTACTTAGGTGTGTTCTCTGCCTGCCATACAGAGTCATGTCTGACCCTATCCTGTCAGAAATGCTACAACAGAAGAAACCAATCTGTCCACACAACATGCCCCAGATACTGCAACTCCATCCTCACAATCAACAAGACATGCTGGAGGGACAGGTTCACAACCTAGAGACTGGCCACGCTATGGAATAGACGTCACATACATGTCAAGCAGAGTACATCACTGGCCCTCTTCAACAGAAATCTGGAGGAGTGGATGGGGAATAGAATACCCACCCTGGGGATCACTCCAGTGACTATACTCAGTAGAAACACTGGGGAGTATTGTCAGTTGGCATGATGCCAGTGTATTCCCATGGGCTAGACTTGTAGAGCTTCCATGGCCATTTGCCAAGTACACACCTATGAATCTTTGAACCTATGGATCTCAGTACTGTCAGATGTGTGTGTATGTGCATTAGTGTGTATAAAAATGTTCAAAGACAAAATAAATCTCCAAAGCAATTAAAGGACTTCAAAGCACCATATATACAGTCCAAAAAGGAAAACAGAGGTCCAATGCCCTCAAATAAAGAAGTTTAATAAAATAACAAAGCTTTCAAGTAAAAACTCTTCATCAGTGTTTAAAACTCAAGGTCTCTTGGTTTTACTTTCTGTGTATAAAAGTGTGCACGAGTGTGTAAACATGTGGGTGAAAGTAGTTGGTGTCCCTTCTCACCCAGTACAACTACCATTGCCATACCTTACAAGTGCTGTAGGTGTTATTCACTATTTAGGTACCTTGGGACACTCACCAACCTATAAGCTCTGTGGTGTGTGCATTAACTGCATAACACTATAATACCAATAACTACATAGATAGAGGTTCTAATATGAGTCCTGGCAAATGTGTGTGTGTGTGTGTGTGTGTGTGTGTGTGTGTGTGTGTGTGTGTGTGTGTGTGTGTGTGTGTGTAAGTGTATATGTGTGTAGGTTACAGTATTTTATGGCCTCTCTCACCTAGTACATCACCCATTGTCATAATTTGCAAGGCCTGGTGATGTCCATCACCTTAGAAGTACCTTAGGACAAGTGCTATCCTATAATCTCCTTGCACATGTGATAAATGTGTAAACTGTAGTAACAATAAATGGATAGGAAGGGGTTCTAATCTCAGTCCTGGCAAATGTGTGCGAAAGAAGAGCATCTTGTGTGTTTGTGTGAGAATGACATCCATTGGATGGGCATGGTTTCATATTTTATGCCATGGTACTCACAGTACATATTCCTAGGTCTACTGTAAGAGGTCTGCTGTTCACATCAACCATAGTGGTATCTGTAGACACTCATTAGCCCTTTAAGCCCCTTGCAACAGTACAGAATAGTATAGTACGAATAACAAGATAGGTTGATCTGCTAATGTCAGTACTGGCAAGTGTGTGTGTGTGTGTGTGTGTGTGTGTGTGTGTGTGTGTGTGTGTGTGTGTGTGTGTGTGTGTGTGTGTGTGTGAACAGTATTCTCTGTGTGTTTGGTCGATAAAATATCCTCTTGGGTTGAGGGCATTAGCAATCTGAGGTGTGTTCCACCCTCCACACTTACTATTGTCCACTCTACAAGAGCTGATGTCAACCACCATAGACTTAGATACAACCCCTCAGCCCTGTAAGCTGTGAGGCACATGCAAGAACTGTTACACAGACCTGGGAAATGTGTGCAGATACAGCTGTACCTCAGCTATGACATGGTCGATTTGTTACAACACTGCCATACCCCTCGTTGGTGATGTCTGCATTACCACATCCTACTGACACACAGACACCTGGAACACAAACAAGATACAGCATGTGGGAAAATATTCACTTAGTATTAGTAACACCAATAATGCATCATGGCTGAAAAGGTACACACACACTCTGATGTGTACCCATTACAAATGCCAGATGACAGCACCTTATCCAGCATTAAATAGCTACATTTTACTAAAGTCACCCTGTGCATCAGACCCATATTAGCATGTCCCTGTATCAATGGTATGGATGGCAGGGATGTGGCATAGGTATCATCCTATGCACAGGGTGTTGTGTGTGTTTGCCAGAAGCATAGGCTGGGCCACACAGTTGACATCATGTGTGTGTGTTTGTGGGGGGTGTTCATTAAATGGGCTGTGCAGGGGTTGTGTGTGTGTGTGTGTGTGTGTGTGTGTGTGTGTGTGTGTGTGTGTGTGTGTGTGTGTGTGTGTGTGGAGGTGGCTTTTCTGATGGTGATGTGTGTGTGTTTGTATGTACACAGTCATACCATGTGGGCACTGTACTCAGGGGTATTCTGGACAGCTGGGAGCTGTACATGGCAGGGTGTACAGTTCACCGTCTCCGGCCATGGACACGGGAACTGTGCCTGCCAGGGGTATCACCAGCACCACCAGGGCCGAGTCCAGATGCAGTACTATTCCCTGCTGGTGACTAATGCCTGCTGGATCCACGTCCCTGTTGGGACCGGCCAGGACCACTTGCCCATGGCCTGCTGTATCATGGCATGGACAACACACCATCTTCAGTAGTGCTGGTACTTCCAGTACAGGAACGTGATGGTGCTTGGCCACATAGACCCTCAGCTGATCGTGGTGCTGCCCATCATCCGCCAAATGCTGAAGCACAGATATCCCATGGTCGAGGAGTGCCAAGATCTCCCCCCACCATCTATTTATGACTTCAGTACAGATGGCCGCAGTAAGTTCACGAATATCGCCACAGACACCAGGGATGTGTTCATCCACATCCCTGTGTATATGTCTGGTGTTACATTCATTACATGTCTGTGCCTCCATGATGGCCCGAAACATGCATCTGGTGACTGCTGCTGTGGCAATTGCAACAGAGGCATGACGTGCTGCAATCCTCCTCCAAGCACCCCTGCTCATCTGCCTGTGTGGGACCTTGCCTGCACTCTGGCTTCGGCTAGTGCCTGCACCCTCACCTGCCATAGTCACCACAGTAGCCTGTTCCATGCCACCATCTGCCAAGTGTTCATTATCTATGGCCACTGATGACTGGGTATGTGTGGACATTGTGATTGTGTGTAGGAATGGGTTGACAATAGTGGGATAACAGCCAATGGCACAGATTCAGCCCCTGACAACCCCACCTGTGCCTCAATATGAGTATCATCATGGTCAGAGTCTGCAGAGACACTGACATCAGAATCGGAGCAGGAGGGACCATGGTCACCATGTCCACCTGTGAGGAAAAAACAACATATGTAAATTACTACCTGCACTATACAGTTTGCTGGTACATACACACACACACACACACACACACACACACACACACACACACACATATACAGATGAGGTGCCTCAAAGGCATTACACAGACCTCACATTAGCTGACTGGGGACATTCATGACACACAGTCAGGCAGTAACATACACACTCTGGACAAGACCCTCAGCATCATGCAGTGCGGCCCTTTCTGATTACTGTTACTACTAATATCCACCTCTGGGATACATGAGTGGTGTTGGTAGGTGATGGCCCTTCACCTAGCACATGCTGCACCAATGTAAATTATTGCCATTCGCCTGTATAGCACTGTGGTAACTCCTACAGAACATACCTCCCAACTGTACAGGTTTCTGCTGAATGTCTAGATCTGCCGCTCATATGTTTGGTCTGTTCCTCATAGCTCCTGTGTTTGTCTGATACATTACTGGTTTGACCTTTGGATTGGTGCCACTAATTAATGTCCTAATTTGAGGTGCAGACTGCATAACCTGCAGTACATGTGTGTTAAAACAAAGCTGGTTACTCAAACAACCATCCAAGCTTACAGTGGATATAGTAAGTGTACACACACCTGCTGTCATGCCAGGTTTTTGTGATATATCACATGCGACCTCAGAAATCTGGTCATAACATTGCCATCATTTCATATGACATATAACCTGTGCAGTCCAACTAAAGAACATACACATCAGTTACAGCTAACATATAGTAAATGAAATAGATACAATAGGCTGGTTGCATGAGTGTGCACACCCTGAAAGTAATACTCTGTTAAAGCACCTTTTGATTTAATTACAGAAGTCAGTCCTCTTGGGAAGGTGTCTATCAGCATGGCACATATTGACTTGCCAATGGTTGCACATTCTCCCTTGCAAAACACCTCCAACTATGTCAGATTGCAAGGGCATCCCCTGTGCACTGCCCTCTTCAGGTCACCCTGCCTATATCCTATTGGATGTGGTGGGGGCTCTAGCTGGGCCAGTGCAGAATGTCGCATGTGTTCTGGTGAAGCCATCTTTTTGTTGATTTGCATGTATGGTTTGGGCCATTGTTGTGTGGAAAGGTGGAATTCCTCAACATTCACAACTATGTGGCATACACCAGAAGGATTGGAGCCACAAGAGACTGGTATTTGGAACTGTTCATAACCCCCTCCAACTTGGCTACAGTCTCAGTTCCAGCTTGTGAACAGCAACCCCAAAGCTGGACACTGCCATCACCATGCTTCACCATGGGGGTATTGTTGTTATGGTGATGTGCAGTGGTGTTATTGCTCCAAACAAACCTGTCAGAATTGTGGCCAAAGAGTTCAACCATGCTCCCATATTACCATAACAAATTTTCCGACTTGCGTTTTGGAGACCCGATTAATTGTGTTCAGACTTTCTCCAGGCCTGGATATTGTTTGGTGTGATGAAATGCTGTCATCTTCCAACCCTACCCTATAGGCAAGACATATGGAGACCACGGAAGATAGTTGTGAAATATAGTACACACCCAGTACTTTCTGGAGATTCCTGCTACTCCTTTACTGTTGCTGTAGGGCTTCTGGCAGCCTCCCTGAACAGTCTTGGTCTTATATTCTCATAGAATTTGGTGGGATGTACACTCCTTTGCAATGTCACTGCAGCCCCATATTTTCACCACCTTTTGATGACTGTCTGCACTGTGTTCCATGGTGTGTGCAATGCTGTGGAAATGTTTTGGTACCCTTCTCCTGGCTGATGCATCTCAAACATGTGTTCCTTTTGCAGCTTCATCAGCTATATGCAAACCATGGCTGTTGCTGTAGCAGGCAACTGGGTATATGTTAGGATAATCCTGGTAGGACAGCTCAGTGTTATATGCTGCTAATCTAAGAGTCTCTGTAATTGATGGCAGGTGTGTAACCAATAGGATGTAATGCTGTAGTTATATCGAAAGCTGCCTCAACACAGTAGTAGCTTCAGGCTGTGGACACATATACATCTAGGTTGTTGTACTATTGTTATGTGTCATTATTGTTCCCCTAACAGATTTGTTTGCTTTACAATTCAATTGTACAGGTTATAGGTCACATGACAAGTTGGCAGGATTTTGAAGTTGTCTATTGTGCTCTCATTTTTGTATATTACAAATACCTGGCATTCTAACAGGTGTGTACACCTTCTATATGCTCTGTATACCACTAATTTACAATATGACCCTAGTTTTAGGCCTTTGTCTGTTCTCTCCATTTTGTCAGTCTTTGTCCAAATGTCCTACAATGACAGGTTGTGAGGTATGCTACAAATATGTGACGACATCTGCAAATAGACCCCTGTGATGATCACCGTGATGCAATACAGTAAACACCACCACAAGTGAACATGTAGATATTGCCAAATGGCTGAGTGTAACCATTGTGTGCATGGTCACATGCATTAACTTTAGCATGCCTGGGGTACTAGTGAGCCACAACAGGAAAATCACATACTTACTAGCTTCAGGCTGCTGTACCATGTGCAGACCAGAGGGAGCTATGTAGTTGTGAGGGAGAGTTATTGTCAGCAGATTTACATTAGGCATTGGTACAAGATGAATGCTACGTTTCTGCACAGGTACAGTACACACTATGATATTACACAATTTGCTGTCCTTCACCATAGATGTGCACTTGTGTGCATTACTAAACCCCACCCACTAATCCATTTTGCGCTGACATATGCATCTAGAGTCCCTATAGAAGACAGTTTAAATGCTACCTCATTATAGTGATGTGCACTTTAGCCTTACCTTGACGCTCCTCGCCTGTTGCCTGGGTGCCAACCCCCTCCATGACTGCTATTTCCCGTGTTTTAGTTTGTGTGGGGGCTATCCCAAGGTTGGCAAGGAGCTCCTCTGTCGCCGTAAGTGGGGCCTGTGTGGCTGGCCCTCCACCAGTATCAGTATGGTCCCTCGCTACAGAAGCAGCCCTTTGCCTGTCATAACATATCGGGTCAGTTGCTCTATGCCTCACATGATCGTATGTACGTCCATGGTGGTCCAAGATTTTCACTGTGTGGATGATCTCATCCCACAGGGCGGTTGTTGCTGCATGGCACCTGGAAGACATAAACAGGGGAGCACATCACAGGATCGCAGACAATGCCCAGAGTTCTTTACAAAGCCAACACATGAATACTGACTAACATTAGCCTACACTTACAAATACATCAAACCCCTGTACCTAGTAGCACTGTATGAACATGCATTGTACTTCTGGTCCTGATGTGTCATGTCCCCCCAATGAGGGCCAGTACATTGCATAAGCCATCACTCATCAGTGACAGTGGCCATGTTCCTTGTCAATGATGCTCAGGCTTTGCTTGCATACAGTGTGTAATGGAGCTGGAAGTATATGCTTGGGTTCATGTAGGATGCAGACAAGAATGTTATCAGGCCCCAAGGGGACTTGCTTTTGTTACCTTTGCTTAGGCAGTTTGCACCTGATCCATGATGATGAGGGGAGGGGTACATGTGCTGTGCATATCCACCTATACTGATGGTGTGCCAGGGGGGTGATGTTTGCCCTAAACCTGTCTGCAGCAGGTTAGCTATAGCTATGGTGTGTGTGTATGTGGTGTGATTGACCACCATTATAGGGTGGGTTGGGTTGTTGCCTCTGAGACTGCAGACCTATGTGAAGATGGCCTTGTGATTGCCCTTAGTGTATGTGCCCAATTTGTACTCATAGTAAGCCTTACAGTAATCCACCTGTGACCTAATATGCACATTCAGACAAAGGTTGACATGCTTGCCAGTTAGTACATGATCCTACTTTACTCTGTGCAACCAGTATAGCATCCCATTATGTGTTTTGTGCATTGCTGCTGTCCAGCGAAGGGATTACTCTACTTTGGTGGAGACGGGTTTTACAAGTCAGGTATTGCTGAGACCATACAGCTATGTGAGTGGTCATATATCTGTTTGTAGTAGGCATGGACACAAGGTCATAACACTGCTGGACACCTCTCCACTTTCAACGTGGTACTCATGCGTATTATAGCACACAAGTCTGTGTCAGGGCAATGCAACAGCCATTAGCTGTAGTAGTGTAACTCTGTTGGATGCATAGAAACTAAGATTACACATGTATACAACATGTAGAGCTTATTTATCTGACATTTTGCATCCCATATCAGTTGTTATGAGGCAGACAGGTACACCTACCCATACATACATATGCACAGGTAATACCTGCTATATATTTCTGTTCTGTGTCAGTATGGCACCCTGTAAGTAGAGTCTTGCAGCTCAATCAGTCATGTCAGCCTGTTGGGACAGGACATCTGGAGGACACCGCACTCACATGGTGGGCTAAGGGCCAAAATTAGTGACACTTTCTTCATATTGCTGTAACACACATACATAATTTCATAGTGCAGTAGCCTTTGCATTCACAGACATACCCTGGAGGATGTCTAATGCTCATATGGCAGGCAGAGAGGAGAAAGGCTAGGAGTGTGGAAGTGAGGGTAGGAACTGTTATTAATGTTGTGAGTATAACTGGTATGGGGACAAAGCTAGCTGATATGATGGACAGAGGAAAGGTGGATAGATTGTGTGTGCCAGAGACCAAATGGAAGGGGTATACAGCTGTGTGCATCGGAGTCAAGTGCAAATAGTTCTGTCATGGTGTGTATGCGAGGGGAACTGTTGTAGGGGTTAACCTGAAGGAACATTATGCCAAGAGTGTTTGTGGAGGTGGTAAGAGTGTTGGGTAGAGTGATGTTTAGGAGGCTGGGAATTGATGGTGTAATGATGACAGTTGTTAGTGCATATGCTCTGCTAATTGCGTGTGTGATGGATGAGACAGATGTACTTTGGTGTGGTTGGATGAAGTGGCAATGAGTGCATCCAAGGGTGAGAGAGTGGTGGCTGGATCAGATTTCAATGAGCATGTTGGTGAAGGAGACAGAGGGGATGCAGAAGTGATGGGTAGGTATGGTGTTAAGCAAACAAATACAGAAGGTGAGATGGTGGTGGAGTTTGCAAAAGAGGTTGGACATGGCTGTGGTGAATACGTAGTTTTACAAGACCGAGTGACATAGGGTGACATACAAGAGTGGAGAAAGATGCACAGGTGGATTATCTCCTATGTAGGTGGGTCTGTTTGAAGGGGATTGGTAACTGTAAAGTGGTGACAGAGGAAAGTGTAGTTAGGCAGCATGGAATGTTGGTCTGTGGGATGACATTGGTGGGAGGGGTGTGAGGGCAGCACCATGGATCAAATGGCAGATACTGAGAAAGGGTGAATGTGAGGTTGAGTTCAGGGAAGAGTTAAGACAGGCAGTGGGTGGTAGTGAAGAGTTTGCAAATATCTGGGTAACTACATCTGAGCTAGTAAGGGAGATGAGTAGAATTTGGCTTGTTGTGACATCTGCACAGAGGAAGGATGACAAGGAGACTTGGTGGTGGAATGAGGAAGTACAGGGGGAGTATACAGAGAAAGAGGTTGGCCATGGAGAAGTGGGATTGTCGGACAGATGAAGAAAGTAAACAGGTGTATAGGGAGATGGGGTGCATGGCAAAGAGAGTGGTGGCAAAGGCTGAGATGGGGCATCTGAAGGGTTGTATGTAAGTAGGACCTGTACCAATTTGCTTGACAGAGACATGTAGCTAGGAAGGATGTTCAGCAGATAAGGCTGAGAAAGGATAATGGTGGAACTGCACTCACTAGCAAGGAGAGTGTGTCAAGCAGGTGAAACAGTACTTTGATGGGCTGTTGAATGAAGAGAATGAGAGAGAGAAGGTTGGATAATGTGGATATGGTGAATCTGGACATGCAACAGATCATCAAAGAGGAAGTAAGGATAGCTATGAAGACATTTAAGAATGGAAAGGCTTTTGGTCCAGATGGCATACCTGTGGAAGCATGGAGGTGTTTAGGACAAATGGCAGTGGTCTTTTTAACCAGATTGTTTACTGTAATCTTGGAAAGTGAGAGGATGTGTGAGGTGTGGATAAAATGTGTTTGGGTACTGATTATGAGAATAAGGGTGGTGTGCAGAAATGTAGTAACTACAGAGGGATAACATTGATCAGGCACAGCATGAAGTAATGTTAAAGGGTGGTGGAAGCTAGGTTAAGAAGGGAGGTGACAATTGCTGATCAGCAGTATGGTTTCATGCCAGGAAAGAGCAGTACAGATGTGATGTTTGCTCTGAGAGTGTTGATGGAGATGTACAGAGAATGCTCGAAGTAGCTGCATTGTGTGTTTGTGGACTTAGAGACACCATATGACAGGATGCCTAGAGAGGAGTTGTGGTATTGTATGAGGAGGTCAGGAGTGGTGGAGGAATCCGTAAGAATGCTACAGGATATGTACAAGGCTAGTGTGACAGCGGTGAGTTCTGCATTGGGAAAGACAGGTGCATTTAAGGTGGAGGTGGGAGTACATCAGGGATCCGCTATGAGCCCTTTCTTATTTGCAGTGGCAATGGACAGGTTGACAGACATGATCAGACAGGAGTCCCCATAGACTGTGCTGTTTTCAGTTGACATTGTGGTCTGTAGTGTTTGTAGGGAACAGATTGAGGAGACCCTGGAGAGGTGGAGGAATGGTCTAAAGAGGGTAGGAATGATGGTCAGCAGGACTAAGGCAGAATATATGTGTGTGAATGGGAGGGAGGATAGAGGAATGGTGAGGATGTAGGGAGTACAGCTTGCAAAGGTGGATAGGTGTAAATACTTGGGAACAACAGTTCAGAGAAATGGTGAGTGCGGGGGAGAGGTGAAGGCGAGAGTACAGGCAGGATGTGGGTGGTGGAGAAGAGTGTTAGGAGTGATTTGTGATAGACAAGTACCATTAAGAGTGATAGGGAAAGCCTACAAGAGGGTAGTGAGACCAGCTATGTTATATGAGATGGAGACATTGCCGGTGAAAAAAGGCATGAGTCAGCGCTGGACGTAGCAGAGTTAATGATGTTAAGATTTGCACTGGGTGTGATAAGGGTGGACAGGATTAAGAATATGTATGTTAGGGGTTCAGCCCAGGTTGGACAGCTTGGGGTCAAAGCCAGAGAGTGGCTGGATTATGTTGGTTTGGATATGTGATGAGGAGGTATGCTGAGTATATTTGAGAAAGGATGAGGCTGCCAGATAAGAGGAAAAGAGGATGGCCTGAGATAAGGTGTATGTATGTGGTGATAGTGGACATGCAGGTGGTTGGTGTGGCAGAGCAAGATGCAGAGGACTGAAAGAAATGGAGACAGATGATCTTCTGTGGCAGCCACTAATGGTTACAGCCAAAAGAAATAGAAGGGGATGTAATGTCAGTGTTCACAGCTTTACAGTTATTTCCCAGACATGACACAACTAGTCATAGGGGACTCGATAGTGAGGCACACTGATGTCCCACTCACTAGACTGAATAAGGAGAAAGTAACAGTCAGCTGCCTGTCAGGTGCCAGGATCCACCACATAACGCATGCACTCAGGTCCCTCAACAACAAATATGACTCTGTCATTGTACATGTGGGTGTGAATGACCTGAGACGTACCTCCCTGGACTACATGAAAAGAGACACGGAGGAGCTCTCAGATTATGTAGCCCAGTCGGATACAATCCAAACCCTAAGCAGCATTGTACCATCACCCAGAATTATACCACAGTACAAGCCGAAAATGATAACTGGCTCACAGATAGAACCCACAGTGTGAAAGCTGACTCCAAGTCAGACTGCCGACCAGTCACGAGTGGGGTCCCACAGGGATCGGTCATGGGTCCTCTCCTGTTTGGTATCTATTTCTTAGAAGTCCAGGCCAACATGAAGGGACTCTGGCTGACAAAGTTTGAAAATGATTGGAAGTTGGGAGCCATTATTAACTCCCCAAGTGATGTTGACATCCTACAGAAAGGCCTCACTGAGACCAATAACTGGTGTCAGAACCATGGCCTTAAGCTCAATGCCAAAAAATGTGTCATCATCCCCTTTGGGAAAAACCCAGTCCCCATGAGCTACCACACCGATGGTAGCCCACTGAACACAGAAGGGGTTATAAGAGATCTGGGAATACAGGTTGTCCGCAACCTCTCTTTTGACCACCACACTGACACTGTGGTCAGAAAGTCCTTCTATGTGGCAGATCTCATTACTAAGGGTTTGCATCCAGGAAGAAAGAGGTCATTGTCTCCCTCTACTCTTCCCTCATTAGGCCAATCATTGAGTACAATGCCCCATTTGGCATGCACCTCACTAAACACCTGCAACAACTGGAGAGGCCGCAAATGTACCTCACAAAGAGGATGCTAGGCCTTAAACACGTCCTATATGGACAGACTCAAAAAAATATTCTCTGTCTCATATTGCCTACTTAGAGGTGATCTCTTCTTGACTTGCAAAGCCATGTCTGACCCAGATCTGTTAGAAATGCTACATCTAAAGAAATCCTAATCCCTCTGCACCACGTACTCCAGAGACCTCAACCTCATTTCCACAATCAACAGGACGTGCTGGAGGGACAGGTTCATAACTCAGAGACTACCCATGCTATGGAATAGACTTCCCATTCATGTCAAACAGAGCACCTCACTGGCACTCTTCAAGTGGAATCTTGATGAGTGGATGGGAAATAGAAAATTCTCCCCAGGGATCACTCCAGTGGCTCTTCTCGACAGAGGCTCTGGAAAGTAAGGTCAGGTGGCATGATGGCAGGGTACTCCTGTGGGCTAGGCTTGTAAAGGCTACAGGGCCATTAGCCTAGTACACACCTATGAACCTATGTACTCTTGATGACATAACTACAAATATGAGGTACACATAAGATCACTGTGCATAACACTGAACAGTTGAATGGTATGAGCTCAGTATATCACATGCAGTTCAACACACACACAGCTGTGACAGTATTTCAGTATGCATATACCCTGTATAGGTCCATCACATGTCTGAGACAAACATGTGTGTCATATTTGCATTCACAATTAACATATGGATATCTGCGACATCCCAGTAGCTGGCCTAGCAGCGTCACAGTCAGTATTGTGCAACACACACTCCAGTAGTGGCCATATGTGAGCCATCCTTTCCTGGGGTGACTCATGACCCTGAGCTGTGTTTTATGTCACTGCAGACAGACACAGATGCTACGGCCATAGGTTCTGCTCAAGCAATATATCAGTACAGCATATGTTGTTGGGACATAATGTTTTTCAGTTGTGGCATCATTCCCATCTATAGCATGGAAACACACTCCTATTACTGAGTACTTCATGTGGGCATTGCCCCTTGTTCTTGCCTTTGAGGAGGACTTCATTGAGGTGTGTGACAAACAGCATCACAGAGGGTAGTTGGAAATACCTCTTATAACAAACACTATGGAGACAGCCCAACAAACTGGGGAGGAATGCTCCAGACATAGGGACAGCATGTAAGTATTGCTGTTATACAGTTGAAGTAATGCTAGTTTGACAGGGATTGTGTGGATATGGCTGCTCTGCATGAATTTAAGTCTGACGGTGTTATGTGGTTGACATAACTCTCAACTGTAGGGCTATCCACACACTGGCCAGAGTTTGGACTCTTGTATTTAGTGCATTACTCACACATTTTTTGACCTTGGAAATTCAGTATATGTGTGTCTGACTTCATATCCCTCAGAACATATATGTTACAACAACCCTGTTACACCAGCAACTTTCTCAGTGTATAACAACTTGTCAATAATTCCCCAGTGTTTGGACCTCTGACCCCCATGTATGTCAGGTTTTGTCCAAATGTCATGCAGTAAGAGGTGGATAGGTATAGTATATCATTATTATATAGTGACTTCATTCCTGATATCATCCCAGTGATGTATCAGACTGCCAGACATATTATGTGTAGGAGGCCTTGTATATGAGGACAACGCCTGGACATTCTCTGGGTCTATACAGTTGAGAGGACTTTCCTGGCAATTGTTGACAGACTGTCAGGATTGTGTAACAGTGTATTGTAAATGGGTTATTTGGCCTGTGTATGGAGGGTGTAGATGTAAGTGTTGAGGGTAATTTTCTATCTGACTTTGCATACTGCTCCAGCTTCTGGTGCTTTAT
>NC_056725.1:1294593277-1294598277 GCF_019279795.1 Protopterus annectens | reverse complement strand
TGGGCTCCCTCTGTTGTCTCTTGTTCTCAGGCGGCCGGCACAGCTCCACTATTTGCTGTAACGTGTCCCTGTCCACCCTGTAACGCTCTACTATTTCCAGGTCTTGCAGCCCCTGGTATGTCGCCTTGGTCTGAACACTCTCCTTCTCCTCTGAGGCTCACGGTAGTTGTTGGCACCCTCCTCCGCAACTCCGTCTGTCTCTAACACATACCGATGCATCACGGCCACGGCAGCACCCAACATATACATTTTAAAAGTTCCCGTGTGTTTACACCTCCAAAGTGCGCGCTTGGGAATACGCCGCTGTGTGTTGTGTGCATTCACACTTTATAGTGTTGTGCTCTACACCCGGTGATGTCATTGGGTGTGTCTGTGCTGCGTGATTCTGTGTTATCTTGCCTGTTTTACTGTTGGCACTGCAACGCTGTTGCCTTTGGTGTTACATTACACTTGCCTGCATTGGTTTAGCTTTACACCTTAATTTACTGTTTGTGCAGGTTGCACCTACTATTTCCTGGAGTGCATCCTGCAGGCACATGGCATCTCATGCATTTTGTCTGCCGCCCGTTATGCTACCTCTCTACTTGGCTGTGCTGTATCGGTTCTTCGCCTTTGCAATTCTGCTACATCCCCTACTTTCTTTGCATTCATATGCCTCCCCTTTCCTGTTTTGCGGGATTCTGCATGCAGAGTTGTCAGCTGCCACCGATTGCCCTTCGTGGGTTGATTGGTGTTGATTGCTCATTACGACTTCAATTACACTGCTTCCGCATTTCATATTCTCCGCATCACCTTCCTGTATCCGTGGTTGTTGACGGGGCGGCCGTCACATGACTGGGTTGGGGAACGTAGTCATCCTCGTGCACATGCATCTGTGCGCGCATTCTGTACTCTCAGCGCATCTATTTCCTCACACGCTGGTGCTGATGCTGTGATGTGCATTGTACAGCCCCTGTTTGCTGGGCTCCAATGTGCTTCCTCCTACAGTGGCACACCCCTCTGCGATTGACATGTATTCCTCTAGGCCACCGGTGTATTACCGCTGCGCCGTTTGGTGCAGCCTTACGCCAGCTGGGGTTTTGCGATTCAGTATTATCTGCCTCATTTGCATGGCATTGACTACTAATACATGGTTACGGCGCCGGACACTGCCGCCACTCCTTGGCAACCCTTGCGCTGTGGTTGTGGCTTTCCATGCATACTATGGTGTATTGTGGCTGTGATGCTGATGTGTCTTATACTGCTCTTTTATGACACTGTCATATTAATTCATTGTTCACCTTCCGGACATGTCCTGGGGTTCTGCTGTAGTTTTGCACATACCATTTATGTCATTATTTACGCTTTCTGGATGTTTTCCTTTGACATTCTCGGTGTCTTTCCCCATTGGCATGTTGCACCAGTATGACACCTGACGTTGGCAGCCTTCCGTCACTCCTATGTCATGTTTGGATGACTGTAAACCGCTTTTTTGGTTTACATTGCCGCGCCGTTATGTTACGCCCGCGCCACGTGAATCGCTATTTGCCTTCATTTGCATGGTGCAACACCGCACATGGGGTGTTTAACATACCTACGCCGGAGGCGGCGCAACTCAGGCACACGGCGGTGGTGCACGTGGATTGATCGTACCTGAATCACTCGGCGCCATGTCTGGCGCTAGCGCCACGCCATGCGGGCGCCTGGCGCAAGGTTCATGAATCCCGGGGTATATTTATATATATATATATATATATATATATATATATATATATTTATATATATATATATTTATATATATATATATTTATATATATATATATATATATATATATATATATATATATATATATATATATATATATATATATATATATATATATATATATATATATATATATATTTATATATATATATATATTTATATTTATATATTTATATATATATATATTTATATATATATATATATATATATATTTATATTTATATTTATATTTATATATATTTATATATATATATTTATATATATATATATATATATATATATTTATATTTATATTTATATATATATTTATATATATATATATATATATATATATATATATATATATATATATATATATATATATATATATTTATATATAATATATATATATATATATATATATATATATATATTCTTTTTTTGATCTCCATATATATTTATATAACAATATTTATGTATATATTTTGTGTATTTGTTTTATATGTATAGCTCCATATATCTGATGTATATACTTTTTCCTATTTATCTATCACCATACACATCTATATGTGTATATTCATATATACTAAACATGACTGATTCCACAGTGTTTGTTCCCAATTAGTCTATACCTGTACTGAATGATATATTTGAAAAAGCAACATTCATTGTTACAGCTTAGATGGTGTAGTGATGCATTGCTCTGACTATGGTGTATAAGGTCCTGGATTCGACACTTGGAAGGGCTGATTACCTTGTTGCTGGGCAGAACAGTGTCTGATGGATATAGAGTGATTAAGGTACTTTTAAGCAGTTGTAAGTGGGTTTGCCTGTGTTTGTGCGAAGCTAAGCAATGTTTACATACGGTTAAATGAGAAACTGCTTAATCTGTGTAGGCATCGCTTAGCATCATGCAAACTTGCTTACTGCTGGTTACTGCAGCTTACTCCCACTTACCCTCACACTAATTTCTTTAAAAGAAAAGAAAAAAGGGCTGATAAGAAAGTGGTAAAAAAGGGGGCCTGCAGAGGGAAAAACAATATGAAAGATAGCTAGGGATGTGCAGGATGAATGTAGGGAAGGTCCATAGCCGTCCATTTCTGATACAGCAACAGCTGTGCATTTGTACAGAATTTGGAGGTATATCTGGACACTCAAACCCCTGAGAGAGGGGTGAGGACAACAGAAATGTGTTGTTAAGCCAGTTAGACCAGATTACATGTGTCCAGTGGACACGTGTGTGAAATGGACAGCTATGTATGGGGTGACATTTTTGGGGGTGGAACAGATCACCCTATTTTTTTTTAATAAGGTGAGAGTGGGATGTTGGGGAAGGATAGTATTGTGGGAGGTAAGTTGGGTAGGAAGACAGACAAGACAGCTGACAAGGGCAGTATATGAGACGTGGGGGGTAAACACCTTGGATAGGGAGGGTGGTTGGGAATCAGTTGCACATGGAGACCTCATATGGTTACAGTGGGGCTGAGGTCCCCTCCCATAGGCAGTCACCACTGCACCTTCACGGCCCAAAGGTGGCTGTGCTAGGGGCTGTGCAGGAGGGGCTGGCTGACCCTCAAGATGTGCCAGGTGGCCCTCAAACTGGTGCAGCTGATCACCATACTCTGAACAGAGTACACTGCTCACCAATCCACAGACTTGACTGTGGATGACAGTCTCCTTTCCGCATGCACTCCCATGTGGGGGGACAAGCCCCATCCCCTGAGGCAGTTCACCCAAAGGTGGTACATGACCAATGGAAGATGAAGGCCAGGTTGGGTCCCAGACATGCTGGGGCCCGGCTGCCATGGCCAGATGAAGTGGGACAGGTGGATCCTCTGGGATCTGCCTTCCCAGATGTGCTGTGGTTTTTTCAGTTTAAAAAATATGTTGGTTAGTCAAGAACAACACATTTCAGGATTAGTTATAACAGCATGCATGGGTGTTCCAATTGACCCCATAAAACAGAATTGAAACAGTTGCATAGCAGACAGAACACATGCATATATGGAACCACAGTAGGCATTATAAAAGCATGCAAGTTACAGTGATAGCAACAGGCCACCAATGATAGTATTTGAACAGGGAACATTAATATTCAAATGGTTTCATATTTGTATAACAATAGGTCACATGTCCCAACAGTAGGTTTGGAGATGAACATACCCATTTAATGTGCATGAAGTATTGGTGCAGATAGGGTGGGGGGGTCAATTAACAACTGTCTAGGCTTCAATTTTTAAGAACACATGCATATATGGAACCACAGTAGGCATTATAGAAGCATGCAAGTTACATTGATAGCAACAGGCCACCAGTGATAGTATTTGAACAGGGAACATTAATATTCAAAAGGTTTAATATTTGTATAACAATAGGACACATGTCCCAACAGTAGGTTTGGAGATGAACATACCCATTTAATGTGCATGAAGTATTGGTGCAGATAGGGTGTGTGTGGGGGGGTCAATTAACAACTGTCTAGGCTTCAATTTTCAACAGCTCTACATATCATTACTCTACTCATTACTGTCCATGGCTGACCCCACTGTATATCTACCTATGGCCTGGGGATGGACACTGGGATTGTTATACACAGTATATTGGTTAAGCCTTCTTACAGCTAATAGACACATTTCCTTACCTATCAGACCTGTTGAAGAAATATGTGTTAACACTACCTGACTGTTTCTGTACATATTCACATCTTCACAATTACATATATGACACTGACAGGAGTGCTAGGCACTCATGATTGGGGGAGAGTGTGGTACCAACATACTCTGCCAGGGTTTCTATCTGTCTCCCTGGTTATTAGCAGCAGTGATCATTAGCCATGACAGTGTGACACTTAAGAGACATGTATCGGAGCAAAGTGCTTGGTGTATGTACTTATCTTGCTGTCATTTGCAGCCTTGGGATTGGACAGTGGATATGATAAACACAGAGTGTATTGGTAAAGCCTTCTGACAGCTATTAGGTTCATAGGTAGGTACTAGGCTATCAGCCCAAGGCCTACGTAAGCCTAGCCAACAAGGTTCCCTGGCTTACGCCAGCCAAGAAAGTTATTTTCCTGTGCCACTGTCGAGCAGAGACACAGAAGTGATCCCCAGGGTGTATTTCCTATTTCCCATCCACTCATCAAGATTTTTCTTGAAGAGTGCTAATGAAGAACTTTGCTTGACATAGATGGGTAGCCTGTTCCAGAGTATGGGAAGTCTCTGGGATAGAAATCTATCCCTCCAGCATGTCCTGTTTATTGTGGTGACAAGGTTTAAGT
>NC_056725.1:1294505777-1294588277 GCF_019279795.1 Protopterus annectens | reverse complement strand
GGTCAGAAATTAAAAAAAGATAGCTGGGTGCACAAGTCCCAAGATAAAAAAGTGCCCAATCCTGGTAGGTGCACTGGTGCCAAGACTGGAAGTAATTTCAATGTAGAATCCTCAAAATATGGAAACATTCCTAGAATGGGGCCAGGCCAGGCCCCAGGGGGAGGATGGCGCCCTGTGTTGTAGAAGGAAGTAGCAGTCCACAGAAATCACAAAAACTGATGGGCCAAAGAAGAACCTTAAAGATGATAGAGTGGACTGTTGAGGATAAGAAAGAAATTATGTATTGTTACTATTATGCAAAAAGCCCAGAATTTCCAGACACAAGATATACAAAAAGATTAAGAGAGAAATTAGAGGAAAGAAAAATACTTCCACAAGAAAAACTGTCAGAAGCTTCAAATAAAAATTTGTGATCATTAATGTAACATATTTGTGAAAAACGGTATATAAATCAAGAAACTTTAATCTGTTTGGAAAAAGAAGCATCTGAGGAAGTATGAAAATATAAACAAAACCTAGATATTTTTGAAAAGTATAAAAAAGAAATATGGACATGGGAAAGAAAGAGATATTTGATATGGTGCAATATTTATGTAAAGGCAAAAGCCAAATTCACCAACATAAAGAAGGCAACCTCAAAGATATTTGAAGAGAAATATAGGCAAAGGCATCCAGACATGGAACATTTCACAATAAAAATATCACAAACAGGGAATGTAGAAAAGAGGATTAGTAAAGTAGAAGTTAAAAAAAATAGAAGTTGAAGGTATGGAGTGCCTGTGAAGTGAAGGAGTTAATGTAGAAGGTATAACACGTTACATTACAGCATGGTGGAACAAGTCCCCAAAGTAAGGAGAAACAGGAAGTTCAGGAGATATCTGAAGAAGAAATATGGACATGGGAAAGAAAAAGAGATTTAGTATGGTGTAATATCTATGCAAATGAGAAAGCAAAACTAATCACTACGAAAACAGCAGCACCAAAGATATTTAAAGAGAAATACAGGCAGAGGTATCCAGATGCGGAAAACGTTACAATACAAAAATTAAGAAGACAAAGAGGAAGAGTAGAAAAGGAGATTAGTAATGGAGAAGTTAAAGAAATAGAAACTGAGTTTATGGAGTATCTACAAAGTGAAGGATTCAGTGTAGAAAATTTAATTAAAAAAACACAACAACAGGATAGATCCATGGAACTCCAAACTAAGGAGAAACCAGTTGAACAGGAGACAATTGGTCAGGTGTCATATGAAGATATTTTGGAGCCTTCCACAGGAAAATGGTATAAACATTCCCCTGAAGCTGGACAGCAAGGGAAGGAACAGGAAACTGTGAAAACTCTGATGCAGTTAATGTTGAGGTGTGATAGGCCAGTGAGTTCCCATATGACAGAGCAACAGATGGCACAGGATGAAATTGAAGAGAATGTGCCACAGGAAGATGCAATAGAACTTTCTATAGAATGCCCGCAGGAAATGGAAAACAAAAAATGTGCCTTCAGTTTAGAAGAAAATGAGCTAAGAAAAGAGTTGCTTGACTTAATAGAGATAGATAGACATATTAAGATCAATGAAAGAAATAGACTACAGAAGGTCAATAAAATCCAAAAAGTCAGACGTTTGATAAAACAAATGAACACAGTAATTAGGACTGTGCATAGAGATCCATGTGATATGACAGCCATAAACAGGATATATTACTGCATAGCTAAATTAATAACTGTTCTACCACAAGAACATAGGGTAGTGAGGGAGAGAAAAGGGAGACCTTGAATACCATCATGGAAGTATCGAATAGAGAAAACTATAAAGCAGCTAAAACAAGGAGTGTCACTGTTACAAGAGTATAGAAGAGGGAACAAATCAACAAAAATACTGAGAAAGATGTAATAAAAGCAATGCACAGTATTAGAAGAGATTAGGATTTGTCATACACTACCACAAATAACAAACTAAAAATCTCAGCACAGGCAGAAAAACTTAAAAGATATAAAGAAAAATATAAAGGAAAAGTACAAAATAAGCAATTTATTGATGACCCACAAACGTTTTATAGAAAACTGGAAAACAAGATAAATGGAATTGAAAGACTACCAAAAAAAAGAAGAAATAGATACATTTTGGAAAAGTATCTATGAAGATCCTGTGGAACATAACAAAGATGCTAAATAGATGGAAGAGGTAAAAGAAAGAATAAGAAGTTTAAAGGTACAGAATATGAAATGGGATGAAGTAACAGCGAGAGAGATTGAAACAAAGTTAAGAAAAACCTCTAATTGGAGAACCCCAGGCTCATATGGAGTACCTAACCTCCGGTTAAATGTATTAACATCTTTACACAAAGATTTAGCCATGAGTAAGAACTATTTATATGCACACCCCAAACAGACACCGACCTGGCTAACAACAGGAAAAACAATGCTCCTACTTAAGAGTGAACCTGAAAGCTACCCCAAAAATTATAGACCCATAACTTGCCTTCCAATGATGTATACACTATACACTGGAATTGATGGGGACAGAGTTTATAGTCATTTAGAAGAAAACTCAATTATGGCTGTATAGCAAAAGGGCAATAAAAGAAAGTCATATGGAACAGAGGATCATCTGTTGTTAAATAAAGTCATAGTGGAGAACTGTAAAAAGGGGAAGAATTTAAGTATGGCATGGATTGACTACAAAAAGGTATTTAATAGTATCCCACATTCATGGATAAAAGAGTGCTTAAAATGTATAATATGCACCCTATACTGCTTGTGATAATGTCTACATTACAGTGACCATGAAACAGTGGCAGACAACTTTACAATTAAGCCATGGTAAAGGTTAAATTATTATTCCAGGGATATGTTTCATAGGTTGGTACCAGGCTATCGGCCCTAGAGCCTATGCAAGCCTAGCCATAACAATTCCCTGGATATTTCTTCCCACAATATTTACTTCTCTGGAACCCTGTATAGCAGGGTGACTGACATGATCCTCGGGGTGAATTTCCTCCCATCCAATCATCAAGATTCCTTTTGAAGAGGGCCAATGAGGCGCTCTGCTTGTCATGTATGGGCAGTCTATTCCAGAGTATGGGGAGTCTCTGGGTCAGGAACCTATCCCCCCAGCATGTTTTGTTCATTGTGATGACAAGGTTTAGATCCCTGGAGTGTGTGGCTCTGAGGGACTGAGATTTCTTAAGTGGAGCATGTCCAACAGCTCAGGGTTTGACATGACCTTGTATGTTAAGCAGAGATCACCTCTGTGTAGACGATATGCCACAGAGTATAGCTGGAGTTTTTTTAGATGGAGCTAAGGATGGAGCTGCCTGGTAAAAAGAAGAGGAAGGCCTATGATAAGGTATATGGATGTGGTGAAAGAGCACATGCAGGTGGTTGGTGTGACTCTGTCACTGCTGCTATTCTGGCTTGCCCTTAACCCATTAAGCTGTCTACTTAACAGATTAGACCATGGCTATAACTTGGCTCCTAGAAAATAACAAAGTGTAAAGACTTCTCATCTTCTCTTTGTCTTCTTCATCTTCTTTCAGCTGTTCCCATTAGGGGTTGCCACTGCAGATAATCTGTTTCCATTTCTTCCTGCCCTCCACATCATGCTCTGTCACACCAACCACCTGCATGTCCTCTTTCACTACATCCATATACCTTATAATAGGCCTTCCTCTTCTTCTTTCCAGGCAGCTCCATCCTTAGCATCCTTCTCCCAGTATACCCAGTATCCCTCCACAGCACATGTCCAAACCAAAGCAATCCTGCCTCTTTGGCTTTGTCTCCAAACCGTCCAACCAGAGCTGACCCTCTAATATACTGATTCCTAATCCTGTCCATCCTTATTACACCCAGTGCAATCTTAACATCTTTAACTCTGCCACCTCCAGCTCTGACTCCTGCCTTTTTGTCAATGCCACCATCTTCAACTCATATAACGTAGCTGGTCTCACTACCCTCTCATAGACCTTCCCTTTCACTCTTACTGGTACCCATTTGTGAAAAATCACTCCTGATACTCTTCTCCACCTACTCCACCCTGTTTGTACTCTCTTCTTCATCTCTCTTCCACACTCACCATTACTCTGAACTGTTGATCCCAAGTATTTAAACTCATCCACCTTTGCCAACTCTGCTATCTGCATCCTCACCATTCTTCTACCCTCCCTCTCATTCACACACATATATTCTGTCTTAGTCCTGTTGACTTTCATTCTCCACCTCTCCAAGGTCTCCTCAACCTGTTTCCTGCTCACTACAGATTACAATGTCATCCACAAACATCACAGTCTCGAGGACTCCTGTCTGATCTCGTCTGTCAACCTATCCATCACCATTGCAAATAAGAAAGGGCTCAGAGCTGATCCTTGATGTTGTCCCATCTCTAACTTAAATGCATCTGTCACTCCTACCACAAATCTCACCACTGTTGCACTACCCTCGTACGTATCCTGTACCACTCTTACATACTTCTCTGCCACTATCAACTTCCCCATACAGTACCACAACTCCTCTCTAGGCACCCTCTCATATGCTTTCTCTAAGTCTACAAAAATACAATGCAACTTTTCTGACCTTCTCTGTACTTCTCCATCAACACTCTCCCAGAAAACATTGCACCTGTAGTCCTCTTTCCCAGTATGAAACCATACTGCTGCTCACTAATCATCACCTCCCTTCTTAACCTAGCTTCCACTACTCTTTCCCATAACGTCATGCTGTGACTGAACAAGTTTATCCCTCTGTAGTTACTACAACTCTGCACATCACCCTTATTCTTAAAAATTGGTACCAAAACACTTTTTCTCCAGTCCTCATGCATCCTCTCACTTTCTAAGATCTCATTAAAAAAAATTGATAAAAAACTCCACTGCCATTTTTCCTAAACACCTCCATGCTTCCACAGGTATGTCATCTGGACCAACAGCCTTTCCATTCTTCATCCTCTTCATAGCTGTCCTTACTTCCTCCTTGCTGATCTGTTGCATTTCCTGATTCACTATCCCCACATCATCCAACCTTCTTTCTCTCTCATTTTCTTCATTTATCAGCTCCTCAAAGTACTCTTTCCATCTGCTGAATGCACTTTCCTCATTTGTAAGTATATTTCCCTAATTATCCTTTATCATCCTTACCTGCTGCACATTTTTCCCATCTCAGTCCCTCTGTCTAGCCAGTTGGTACAGGTTCTTTTCTCCCTTCTTGGTGTCCAACCTTTCATACGACTCCATATTCCTTATCCTTAGCCTTTGCCACCTCTCTCTTCACCATACGCCTCATCTCCTTATACTTCTGTCTACTTTCTTCATCTCTCTGACAATCCCACTTCTTCTTCCCCAACCTCTTTCCTGTACTTCCTCCTTCCACCACCAGGTCTCCTTGTCCTCCTTCCTCTGTCCAAATGTCACACCAAGCACCTTTCTAGTCATCTCCCTTACCAGCTCTGCTGTAGTTACCCAGCTATTCAGTAAATCTTCACTGCCACCCAGTGCCTGTCTTAACTCTTCCCTTGAACTCCACCTCACAAGCACCCTTTTTCAACTTCCACCATCTGATCTTGGCACTGCCGTCACACTCCTCCTCCTCTTGATCACCAACATCATCCTACAGACCACCATTTTATGCTGCCTAACAACACTTTTCCCTATCACCACTTTACAGTCTCCAATCTCCTTCAGACTGGCCCTCCTACATAGGATATAATCCACCTGTGTGCATCTTCCTCAACTCTTGTACATCACACTATGCTCCTCCCTCTTATTAAAATACATATTCACTACAGCCATGTCCGTCATTTTCACAAAATCCACTACCACCTGACCTTCTGCATTCCTATCCTTAAAAACATACCTACCCATCACTTCCTCATCCCTTCTGTTCCCTTCACCAACATGCCCATTGAAATCTGCTCCAATCACCACTCACCTTTAGGTACACTCACCACCACTTCATCCGACTCACTCCCAAATGTTTCTTTCTCATCCATCGTACACCCAACTTGCAGAGCATATGCACTAACAACATTCATCATCACATCATCAATTTCCAGCTTCATAAACATCACTCTATCTGACACTCTTTTCACCTCCAAAACACTCTTGGCATACTGTTCTTTCAGAATAACCACTATCCCATTTCTCATCCCATCCACAACATGATAGAACAATCTGAACCCACCTCTGATACACCTGGCCTTACTTCCCTTCCACCTGGACTCTTGCACACACACTATATCAACCTTCCTTCTCTCCATCATATCAGCTAGCACTCTTCCTATACCAGTCATATTGCCAACATTCAAAGTTCCGACCCTCACTACCACACTCCTAACTTTCCTCCTCTCTTCCTGCCTTAGGGCATGCCTTTCCCCTCTTCTTCTCCTTCGTCCAGCAGTAGCCCAATTTTCATCAAGACCCTGTTGGCTGATAGTACCGGTGGCTGTCTATGTCAACCCAGGCTTCGACCGATCCAGTATGGAAATCTGTATTGTTGTCCGCATATGTCATTTAGCAAAAGTTTTACACCAGATGTCCTTCCTGATGTAACACTTCTCATTTATCCAGGCTTGGGACCGGCACAAAGAAATGCACTGACTTGTGCATCCCCAGTGGCTGGGTTCTCATCATCTCTTTGTCGATGATTTAAAACCATATAGCTCATCAGATGAGGAACAAAAGCACAACTGCAAGTTGTCAAAACTTTATCAGATGATATAAGAATGTCATTTGGTCTTGATAAATGTGCAAAAGCAACCTTTAAAGCAGGAAAACTGCAGCACCAAGAAAATATCAGTTTGGGACAGGAATGCAATATAAAAGAACTTGAGCAGGAGGGAGTGTATAAATATTTGGGAGTTGATGAAGGATCAACAATAAAAGATGAACAAATGCAAATAAAACTTAGTAAGGAATACTTTAGAAGACTTAAATTATTCCTGAAAACAGTGTTGGCATGTAGGAACAAAATCCAGGCTATAAACCAATTTGCTCTTCCTGTCCTAACTTACAGTTTTAGAGTGATTGACTGGCCCCAAAACATGTTGGATAGATTAGACAGGAGACAAGAAGGATGCTTCATGCTCACCAAATGATTTATAAAAATCAGTGCATGCCAAGATTATATATTCCCCGTTCTGATGGAGGGATGGGCCTTCTTGAAATTGATTACATGTATAGAGCTGCAATTGTGGGACTCCAGACATATCTGCTGGCCTCACAAAACCCAAATGTTGTGAATGTTTTGAAACATGAGTAGAATTAATCTAAGATGACTTCCCTGCTTAAGCTAGCAGAAGCATATCAGCGTCAAGCAGGAATGGAATTCAAACCACAAGTAGATAAAAATCAGGCAGCAATTGAATGTGCCAAAAAACAAAAGAAGGAATATAAAGTGAAGGACCAGATCAGAAGGCAAGAAATGTGGAAAATGCATAAGTACAGTTGCAAGTATAGAAAACTTCTTAAAAGAACCTCATGTTGATCAGGAGCAAATACAGGAATGGTTAAGGAGAGGCAAATTCAAACCAAGAGGTGAACAGTTAATATTGGTGGCAGAAGATAGTGGGCTACATACACGTTGGCTTACAAAGTCCATTGAACACGTGAGAGAAACAAACAAATGCAGGTTTTGTAAAACCAACTTGGAAACAGTTGCACACTTCATTGCTGGTTGCGACATACTAATGGCAGAAAGACTGTATACTGAAAGGCATAATAATGTGACAAGACTGTTGCACTGGGGATTGTGCAGACATCATGGTATTAAAGTAGCTGAAAAAGACTGGAAACATGAGCCACAAAGCATCATAGAAAATGATGGAGTCTACAACAGTTCAAAAGACAGACGCAAGGAAACCGGTTATGGTGGTCCATGAAAAAAAGACAAAAATTAGCATTGATCATTGAAATTGCCACACCCAGTGAACATAATGTCTTGCATACAATGAGACACAAAGTCATAAAATATCAGGATTTGCAGGCAGAAATGAGAGCAATGTGGAAGACAGATACCCAGATAATTCCAGTAGTAATAGGAGCAATGGGTCTTATAAAAAAGAATCTAGAATCTTATTTAGATATTTGACCAATTCATGTAACTCCATACAACTTGCAGAAGGAGTCATCACTGGACACATTGTGGGTGCTGCTAAGAGCACTTTTGGCTGACATCAAAGATTGAAACAATACTAATTTCATGAACTGTAATTGTACTTTGACTTTCCATTCCCATCAAAGATTTGGAGAAATTCAAAAGGGAGAACATACACACACGCACACGCGCACGCACACACATGCACACACACACACACAGGCACACACACACAGGCACACACACACACACACACACACACACACACACGCACGCACACACACACACAGGCACACACACACACACATATAAATGCATACCAATACCACGACATCACCTTTTTTTAGATACTCGTATATATAGTAATAACTTTGGATTACTATCCTTCTCAACAGTACACGTTTTTGGTCTCTTCCCTCATTTATTCACTTCTTTCTTCTTCACTTTCCCTACATACAAAATTCATACCATACAGTTATCTGCACAAAATCTTACCACTCTCCACTACCCTAACTAGCTATATACCATCCTGCAAACTCTCCCCATCCCTTACCACACCTCTTTCTCTCCATTTCTCATAACACTCTTTTCATTAATATACCACACAGTCATCATCTTACCAGACCTCTACCTTCTTTCTTCTACCCACCAGCTAAACTCTTACCATCTCACCTCTCAATAACAGTAAGTCAATTGCTGCTACTTGTACACTCACAACACTAGGTCCTTCATTATCATAATATTCCCACATCATATCCCAAGTCCATCACAAATTCACATACATTACAAAACCCTCTTTCTAACCCTGTCTATATCTACTTTCCTGTAGCAATATATGTACTCAGATCTGTTTTCTTATATATACATTAATGTTAAAAATAACACATCTGATGTTGTCAATTTTCATTCATTCCTCAACTAATGGAATCGGACGTGATCGCCTTCAGCTCTTGGATTTTTAGTGAGAGGGAAGTTAATTTTTCATACTTTAATATCTGATCACTTTTTTTTTATCTTAAGTTGTTTCTTCCATTCTCTCTCTCTTACACTTTCAATGTAAAACCTTTCTACCATCAGTGGTAGACCTAACTCCTTCCCTGTACCCTTTTTATATGTAGTTGAAAAAAGGTGGTTCAGAAAATCTCAGGGTCCTTTCCAAGATGCATGTGGGGTTAGTTCCCACAGAGGGGAAGTGATAATGGAAGAGGACACCCCCCATGTTAGAGGAGGTCCACAGAACAGGGAGTCTAGAGATTCTTTTTCTGATAGACCCTTTCAGTTCTCCTGAATGGAGGCCTGATTGCCTATCTTTGGAGGAATTCAGGGTGGAGGTGCTTATCTCTGCACCTGAGAGCCAGGCTAAGTATAATTAAAAGCAATTGGTTGCAGAGACTTATTTCTAGAGGTTGTATAATTCTCTTTTCCTCAACCCCAACATTATCCATAAAAATTCCCAATGTTTCACCCAATCAGAGGAAAGCAACAGCACTAGAAATCCAAGAGCTGCTAGAAAAAAAAAGAGTCATCCAAGAGGTCCCACCAGACCAGATAGAATCTGGAACTTACTCAAGATTTGTTTCAGTGCCAAAGAAAATAGGAGACTGGAGACCAATTTTGGATCTCAATGTATTAGTGAATTGGTTTGACAAGTTCCAGATGGTCATGGTTCAGTCCATTCTGCTCTTTCTGGGCAAGGACGACTGGATGTGCTCGATAGTACACATCCTAAAGCTATAGTACATAAAGATGAACAGACGATCCAGAAGGTACTTACACTTCTGGCTGGGAGACAGTCACTGTCAGTTCACAGCACTGCCCTTTGGCCTCACCACAGTCCCCAGGGTGTTCACAAAGAGCATGGAAGTGGTTGCAGCTCACTTCAGGCTGCAATGATTTCAGGTGTTTCCATATTTAGACAACTGGTTCTTTACTGACCCAACCAGGCATCGACTGGTGGTTGTTGTGTCTTTCGGTTTTTCCCGGTTAGGGGTCGCCACAGCGGAACTCCAGTCCGCTAATGATTGGCAGAAGATTTTTATGTGCCAAGTTGCCAGCCCTGACACACAGCCTTCAACGAAGGTATGCCCATTCACACGTCTCCACACAGAAGACGCTCTAGCTGAGAATCGAACTGGACAGCGTCTTACTGTGAGGCGACAAAGCTACCGCAGCACCACCACCGCAGTAACCAGGCATCGACTGGTAGAAGTTCAAAATCAGGTGTTATAGACTTGTTTTCATGTGGGAATAACCATAAATTACAACAAGTCTCTTCTGCAACCAACCTAGACTTTAGAATTCCTAGGAACAGTGTTCAACACAGTATCTGTGGTAGCTTCTCTTCCTGTATTGAGAGTGCAAACAATAAGGACACAGGTTAGGGACACAGGTTAGGAAAATAATTTGCAGTACCAGAATTTCAGCCCGATTGATACTGCAATCCCTGTGATCAGTGTCAACGGCACTGATTTTAGTCCCTTTAGCAAAATTCCATATGAGAATTCTTTAATGCATGCTAGTAACACAATGGTCAGTGCTTTCTCAGCCCATGTCTGTGAAGATAAGAATAACCCAGGTGTGGAAACAGTACCTTTCATGGTGGATTCAGTCAGGACATCTGTTAAAAGGTAAAGGTCATCCTTTCATCCTCTGTTAGAAAAATATGTATTTGAGCATGTATAAAGTGCTAGTTAAAAAGCAAATAGTGTATAATGCATTTTATTCTATTATTACTATGGCAATAAGAATGATTTTACATGTAACTGCTTGAAGCTTTGGAACTGCAGTGTATTTGAACTCTGACCCTGGCATTAGCCAGTTCAGCAAGCTTATGTTTTTCACTAATGATTATCTGCTGGGTCAGGAAATTAAATGTATAAAGCATTGAAAATCTTCTTCTTCCTTTGGGACAATTGGCCTTGTAAATGTTATCAAGATAAGACGAAGCTGTTGGAAGAATGTTGCAAGAAGAACAAAGAAGTGTATTACAAGACTGAACCAGCTATTGTATTCAAGCAGGCCTGAAACCTTGAAGGAGTAACATTTACAGAAAGACATTATAACTGACCAGGTGCTTTTCAAGGCTATATTATTCCCAAGGGAAAACTTTTTTTAGAATATGTAACATCAGGAATCTTTATGAATAGAATGTTGTGAACCATAGTGATGTAGGTGCCCTGTGACTAACCACGTCAGAAAGGTGGGCGCAAACTAGAAAGTAGAAACTATAAGAATTGTGTACTTCCTGTATCATGTCAGACAAAATTCTGTACTTGTACGTTTTTTTGCCTCCTGATGTACACTAGTAAACTTTTGCATCTGAGCCTCCTGTGTTGTTATCTTTATTTTTATTTAACAGTTTGGTCCTTCGGACCGGAAACCCTCGGACAGCTACAGATCAGAGTGTACCGGTGGTCGAACACTGGGCAGGAGAAGCTACCGAAATGGTTCTTCTTGAAATATAAAAGACCTCCGACTGAATTGTCGTTTTGAGAGGCTGGCCACTTTCTGATCTGCGGCCGAAGAGCGGTCTCGAACTGGTCGACTCAGGAGGCTCAGGTAGGAAGATATTTTTTTCTGTTTTAGATCAGGGACTAGGTTGCAGTAAATACTATTGTCAGAAGATTTGTTATACAGATCAGGGACAAAAGGAAATTACTGTATATTTTGTCAGAGATCAGGGAAACAGAATAAGGTAGGCAGTCATTCTAGATAAACTGTGTAAGGAACTGAAATACCACGTGGTGAAAATGGTTACATAACATTTTCTTTTAGTATGGGAAATCAGTGCACTAAAACATTGCGAGATCCGTCCCTAACTGAAGACGCATAATATATGCAATTACAACGGGCTGATAATGTTAGGTATTATACAAAATGGGTTAATAAATACGGATTCTATGGTAAATTGGATAAAATTTCATTAGTTAAACTCTTAAAACAACTTAAATCTGACGCAGAAGGTCAGGCAAAAAAACAACAATGATTAGGCATTCCTCAGGCACACAGGTGGATTGAGGAAGTAAACCGAAGGGAAGAAAAAACTAAAAATGCTAAGACGTTATTTTTAGATAAAGAGGATAATAATATAGTAATAGTGAGGGCTCCTCCTCCCCTGTCCCCTCCGATGCCTTTTTTGGGATATGAAGCAGGAGGACAAGCTGGTCCACCTCCACGTTATCCTGATGTCACAAGAAACTAAAACCATTTGTTAGAGATCCTATTGAAACTAGGTCCCGGACACGTAAAACACTTGGGGACACAGACTTGTATCAAGTAGGGAAAAACACACTAGAGGAAAATGAGGAATAAATCTGTCCACTAATCGAGGTACCAAATCCTCAGGCAGGACAGGAAGGGCAGGACCCAACTCTTCTAGTGTACAGACCATGGGCACCGGAAGATATTCGGAAAGCTACAGAGGGAATCCCCCATCCAAAAGTCAATTACACAAAGTTTTTACAAGATTTACAAGGTATGAGACTAAGTTACCACTTGAATGGAGAAGAAGTAGAAAAGGTAGTTAGACAAATTGTGGGTCCAGACTGGCACATGATTTGTGGCACCTGGAATCCTCGTAATGCAGAGCTTAAACCACTCCCACATAGTGACGCAGAACTAGACAACAGAGTAAAAGGTCTTACAGACCGAATTTCCGAAAAATGGAAACCTAGAGCAGATTGGACTTGCATTAACCAATGCATACAACAAGATAATGAAACTGTAGATGGGTATTATGGTAGATTATTGGAATGTTTCAATAACCATAGTGGTATGGCTATTCCTGAAAATCAGACACATGATACCTCTTATGAACAGCAACTGAAAATGCGTTTTTGAAAGGTTGCATTGCACCTATCAGTAGCTTCATTACGAAGCATATGATAGATCATCGAACAAGTAGGCTACAAGCCTTACTTGAATATGTTAGACATGCTGAAAGACACTTTAATAGTAAAAAGAAAAAGAAGACACAAGTCTTCACTGCTGAAGACGGAGCTGAGGTTTTTGTAGTACAGTCCGGTAAAAAGGGTAAGAAAAATGCCCAGGGAAATAGACAATCTGACAAATGGTCAGAAGATTTTGAAGAGAGAAAAAAGAAAGGTGAGTGCTTCAAGTGCGGAAAGAAAGGAAATTTAGCGAGGGATTGCAGGCTAAATAAAAAGGTGACTACAGAAAGCAAGGATGATGAAGACTGACTATATGATAGTGATGAAAGTCAGAAATCATCAGGAAAGGCTAACAAACAAAGAACAAATGTAAACGTAGTAGAAGGAATAGAGGAAGTGCAAGTAGATATAGAGGATGAAGAAAGTGAAATTTTAGATTTAGCATTACTGAGCTTGGAGCTCTATCTGGCAGACACAAAACCGGAAGTCACACTTCTGGTGGAGGGGAGGGAAGTAAAATTCCTGTGTGACTCAGGAGCATCACGGACTTTGATACACCCCTCCAAGTTACCAGAATATTCGAATCACCTGATTATATATTAGTAAAAGCAGCAAATGGACAGCTATATAGGAGCCACTCTCCCATGATATAGCAATAACTGACCCTGTTTCAGGTATGACTCAGAAAAGTAAAATCGTAGTTTCTGCAAAATGTCCAGTAAACCTACTGGGAAGAGATCTTATGCAGATATTTGGCATAGCGGTAGTTCCCACTATGCAGGTTATGGAGGCACAAAGACAAATGGATACTTTCGTGGTGCGACCGGAGGGTGAGACTTTTTACTGGTACAGCCAGGACCTAGTTACGACTGGTCCAGGGGCAGTAACTGAGGAACTGATGAACGTAGCCATCAGTAAGGCCCCCTCCCTTGACACTGACCGACAGCATTTGTTACACTGTACTCTATACTACTGTAGCATGCCAGGACCTGATAAAGAATATGAGCAAGAATTATTCAAAAATCCTGCTAACAGATTAGTATTATGAACCTTGTATTGGGATACTGAGGGAAACAGTGTGGTAAGCTGTTCATTACCTCAGGAATTCATGACACTGTACAAATCTAATCGACTACCACATGTCAGCTTAACGAAAAATAAGAATATGAAATGGGCAGACTTAGGAGAAAAAGTAACAAGATGGGAAAAACAAACTGATTTTGAATTATCAGAGCAGGGAATACAAAAACAGAACTTGAATTGGTTAACACAGACACATCCAGCTGTACACTTACAAACTAGTGAAGACAGCTGATTAGCGTTCTTATTAGAAGAAGAAGAAGAAAAAGCCTTATGTGATATACCAGAGATTCTTTGGTCAACAGGCAAATCAGATGTAGGACTTATTCGAACAGCAGAACCAGTTACTATTACACCAAAATCAGCATTTAGACCACAAAAAAGACAATACCCCTTGAGGAAAGATGCAGAGCAAGGAATCAAGCCTATAATAGCAGCATTACTCAAGGAAGGAGTACTGGTAGAATCTCTTGATTCACCATGTAATACCCCTCTATTTCCTGTTAAAAAAGCAAACGGGGAATGGCGGATGGTACAGGATTTACAAGCTGTAAACAATGCAGTAATACCTAGAGCACCTACGGTGCCAGACCCACACACCTTGTTGAACGATTTAAAGCCGCAACAAAAATATTTCACTGTAATAGACATAAGCAATGCTTTCTTTTCAATACCTATACATCCTGATAGCCAGTATTGGTTTGCATTTACATTTCAGGGTAAAAGATATACCTATACTCGGCTACCACAGGGATATTGTGAAAGTCCAACAATATTTGCACAAGAAATGGCAAGCAACCTGGCAGGGTTTACCCCACCAGGAGGTAGTCAGATTCTACTTTATGTAGATGACATTTTGCTAGCAGCCCCCACCCAGCATCAATGCAGGGAGGATATGATAGCGTTATTGAAATTTTTAGCAGCACAGGGACATAAAGTAAACAAAAGTAAGTTACAACTTTGGAAAAAACAGGTCAGATACCTAGGATATGTAATATCCAATGAAGGTAGAATATTAGATGAAGACAGAAATACACCAATTTTACAAGCACCTAAACCAGCAACCAAGAAGGAAATGATGTCCTTCTTGGGAACAACTAATTTTTGTCGAAGCTGGATATCAAACTATGCCATAGAATCTGCTCCACTGGCTGATTTAATATATAAAACACCAATGGCAGCACAAGATATATTACAATGGACACCCGAAGTAGAAACAGCTTTCTGCAGACTAAAACAACTGATAGCTTCTTCATTAGTTTTAGGACTTCCGAATTACCACAAAAGATTCTTTCAGACCGTAGATTGTAAACAGGGATATATGACGTCAGTTCTGACGCAACAGCATGGGGATAAGCAACGCCCCATAGCTTACTATTCATCACAGTTAGACCCAGTGGCACAGTCATTGCCTCACTGTGTACAAGCAGTGGTCGCAGCTGCAATGGCAGTACAGGCTTCAGCCTCAGTGGTGTTATTCCACCCTCTCACATTGAGAGTGCCTCATGCAGTCGCGATAATTTTACTGCAAGAAAAAATAGCATATCTATCTCCTGCTAGACATCTTTCATGTATGACCATACTGCTGAGCCAACCTCATATGGTAATTGAACGTTGTACAACATTAAACCCGTCAACGTTACTTCCAACCCCTGTGGATGGCATGCCGCACAGCTGCCTGCAGGAAATTGAGCAAACAACTTTGCCCAGACAAGATCTCACTGATATGCCCTTGGATGATGCCGAGGTGACATTTTACTTGGATGGCTCATGCAGAAGGGGTCCTACAGGGAAAAATCTAGTGGGGTATGCAGTGGTTACAGATACAGAGATCTTAGAAGCCCAACCTTTACAGCATAACCTATCTGCTCAAGTAGCAGAATTGATAGCCTTAACACGGGCTTGCACTCTAGCGAAAGATAAATGTGTGAACATATATACTGACAGTCAGAATGCTTTCTCTACAGTGCATGTTTTTGTGCAACAATGGAAAAACAGGGGAATGATAACATGTAATGGCAAACCGATTAATCATGTACAACTTATTTTGAACCTATTAGATTCTATTCAGTTACCTACTAAAGTAGCTATTTGTAAATGTTTAGCTCATACAAAACAACAGGATAGAACTTCAAAAGGAAATGCAAAAGCTGATGCAGCTGCAAAGCAAGCAGCCTCAGACTCAGAAACTTTTCTTTTAACCGAGGAATTACAACCCTCTGAGATTTTAGATCTAGAAATGCTAAAAACAATGCAGACACTAACTACAAAAGCAGAAAAACAAAAATGGGATAAACGAGGTGCAATCCTCGAAAATGGACTGTATGTCTCTAAAGAGAAAAAAACAATATTACCGTCTAATTTATTTAGATATGCAGCTTTGTTGAGCCATGGGCAGTGCCATGTCTCAACAGGGGGGATGGTACAGTTAGTAAATCGAATATTCCAAACATATGGATTCATAAATTATACAAAAACATTTTGTGCAGCATGCCATACTTGTAACAAACATCATGCACAAGGGGCATTGAAACCCAAGCAAGGGAGTTTTCCTACACCACCATATCCATTCCACACTATTTGTATGGATTTCATAGAGTTGAATAAATGTGAAGGGAAAAAATACTGTTTAGTAATTATAGATATGTTTTCCAAATGGGTAGAAGCTTTTCCAACTAAAAATCTGGATGCAGCAACCGTGGCAAAAGCCCTAGTAAAAAAAATAATTCCTAGATTTGGCATAACGGAAAGGATTTATAGTGACAATGGGACACATTTTGTTAATCAGACGATTCACCAGCTTGGGAGATTCTTTGGAATCTCCTTAAAGAATCATTGTGCTTACCATCCACAGTCTGCAGAACTGGTGGAAAGGTACAATGGAATTCTAAAAAACAAATTGAGGAAGCTAGTGAGTGAAACACAGAAAAACTGGATTTGCTGTCTGCCTTTGGCACTGCTGAACATGAGAACAGTTCCAAATGTAAAGGGTTTGACTCCCTTTGAAATGATATTTGGAAGGGCATATTATGTGCTGCAGTGGAAAGCTCTCATGCCTGCAGAACTAGAGGCTGACAGCTCATTAGCTAGCTACATGAGAAAACTGTTAACAAATAAAACTGTTTTGCAGTTGAACTCTTTTTCAGATAAAAGACAGACCAGACCGCTAGAAGCAGTGCTGACTCCGGGGACCTGGGTGTGGCTGAATGTTACGAAGAGGAAGAATTGGGCGAGTCCAAAGTGGGAAGGACCGTACCAGGTACAGTTGGCAACGCCTACTGCAGTCAAAGTTGCTGAGAGGACGTCCTGGGTCCATCTGACGCACTGTAAACTGGTAAAGAATTTTCAACTTGATAAACATTTTGGGACTGATACACAACAAAGGCAGGATGGCCAAGAGCAAAACGAGTAAAAATACAGATCAACCCTTAAAGATGTTGTTTAATCATCTTGTTGACTATGCATTTATTGACTATGATTGTGATGACCTTCCTTTTGTTGTGGTTTTTCCTACATATAACCACACAAGTGAAAGTGGAGAGACGTGATGAACTGTCTGTAGACTGGCATCCGAACTTTAACACATACCTAGCTATGAAGCGTGTATATGTAGAGACTATGAACATTTCAAATTGCTGGGTTTGTACTGCTATACCAACAGCATATGGAGGACTGTTAATGTCCGCTGTCCCCTTGGGGATAAATGAGACTTGGGAGAACTTATTTTTTGATATAGGATCTGTAAGATCACAAGACAAAATTGCATTATATTTGCCTATTACACAGAAGGAAATTGTATGTTTTTATAAGAATGATACACTTCAAGTGGGTTGGAGTAACTGTAATATAACCATATCTTATAAATGTTACATTAAAGTTAAAGATAGAGGCACTGTTTGTAATACGAATTATGATTCATATTTGAGTTTAATGAAAACAACATTAAGTGAAGTGCAGAGAAATCCTGTTTTACATAAACAACTGTCTATTATAGACAAGAAAATGTTTCATTCAGAATTAACCCGCATCGGTACTAAAGTAGAAAACTGTTATTTTGTTTGTGGGAAAAAGGCATACAAATGGCTACCTGAGAATTGGTCCGGCAGTTGTTTTTGGGTTATCTGGTTCCGCCATAAGACATACTGCAGAATTACCTCTGGGTAAGATCTGAAATGTGAGAGATGTAGCCGAAACCTGAAGGTCCAATCGGAAAACCTGTAAATCCAGTGGGACAAATCGAAGCTGGTTGGAAAGACCATCATTCCGTAAAGAATAAAGAAAAATTGACTCATATGGACTTGAGTGACAGTGTAATATCCTGGGCTGGAATACTTCCAGCATATGGAGCAGTCAAATCGAACTGGGAGTTGAGAAAGCTGTCGAAACTTCTCGAAGTAATGAGTAATGCAACTTTTTCTGCTCTCAAACTAGTGACTGATGAACTGAATGCAATGAGAACTGTTGTGCTACAAAATCGAATGGCTCTTGACTTCACCCTAGCGGCGAGAGGTGGTACGTGCGCGCTTATCAAAGAAGAATGCTGTGCGTTTATACCAGACAATCGATATGAAATTAATGACCACCTAGAGGTAATACAGCAGGTATCGGCCATGACTGAACCAGGCCCAAACCCACTGATGAACTTTTTCCAGAATCTGTTTGGTGGGTGGGGTTCTATCCTAATGAACATCTTGATTGCTATTTGTGTGGGTCTGCTCCTATTAGGAACATGTGTCTGTTGTGGGATTCCCTGCATGAAAAGATTAATCAAAGATTTTATTGATATATCTGTAACTGAAACTTTGTACCAAGACATTGAGTTAGAAAAATTAATTTCAGATGAAATTCTTTCCGAAGTATAAACTAAATTACTTACCTGGTTGAAAGTCCTTAAAGGAGAAGGCTAGGGGACGAAATGACATTGTTTATATTTCAGAATAGAATAAAAAATTAAAAGGGAGGAAAATGTTAGAAAAATATGTATTTGAGCATATATAAAGTGCTAGTTAAAAAGCAAATAGTGTATAATGCATTTTATTCTATTATTAATATGGCAATAAGAATGATTTTACATGTAACTGCTTGAAGCTTTGGAACTGCAGTGTATTTGAACTCTGACCCTGGCAGTAGCCAGCTCAGCAAGCTTATGTTTTTCCCTAATGATTATCTGCTGGGTCAGGAAATTAAATGTATAAAGCATTGAAAATCTTCTTCTCCTTCCTTTGGGACAATTGGCCTTGTAAATGTTATCAAGATAAGACGAAGCTGTTGGAAGAATGTTGCAAGAAGAACAAAGAAGTGTATTACAAGACTGAACCAGCTATTGTATTCAAGCAGGCCTGAAACATTGAAGGAGTAACATTTACAGAAAGACATTATAACTGACCAGGTGCTTTGCAAGGCTATATTATTCCCAAGGGAAAACTTTTTTAGAATATGTAACATCAGGAATCTTTATGAATAGGATGTTGTGAACCATAGTGATGTAGGTGCCCTGTGACTAACCACGTCAGAAAGGTGGGCACAAACTAGAAAGTAGAAACTATAAGAATTGTGTACTTCCTGTATCATGTCAGACAAAATTCTGTACTTGTACGTTTTTTGCCTCCTGGTGTACACTAGTAAACTTCTGCATCTGCGCCTCCTGTGTTGTTATCTTTATTTAACATCCTCCCTCACCCCAAGGTCATAGTGACCACAGACACTTCCCAGTTTGGGTGGGGAGGCAATTGGTTCCCTGTAGAGGCCAACATGCATGTCAGTGTTCTTGAGATGAGAGTGGTGCTCTTAGCATTATAGGCATTCCAAGACTATCTTCCTCTTGAGACTGTTGCAGTCCAGACAGACAATATGTCAGTAGTCTGGTACTTCAGCAAACAAGAGGAAACCAGGTCTTATTCCCTGTATCGAGAAGCCTTCAAAGTGTGACAAATGGGCGATATCTTCCAACTGCTTTCTAATAGCAATGCACATTCTGGCGAAGTCCAACATAATAGCAGAGAAACTGAGCACATCCATCTTACTACCTCACGAGTGTTCTCTCAAAACAAAGTGACTGAAATGATTTTCAGTCAGTGGGTCAGCCTTTTGTGATCCTTTTGCATCCCTCCTAAACAACAACTGCAGCAGCTTCTTTGCCCTGATTGCCCCATTGGGGGAATCACTGAAGGATGCTGTTCTCCATGACTGCCCCCCCCAGTCTTCTGTATGCTTATCCTCCAACACCCCTAATTTCCAAATTCCTTCAGAAAGCAACTCAGTTGAAGAGCAAAGTCATCCTGATTGCACTTTACTGGCCTTAGCAGATTTGGTTCCCCTTCCTTTGGCCTCATCTACTATACCCACCTTGGATTCTGGATCCAATTCCAAACCTTGTCTCACCCGACAGGCATGGTTCACCTGGATATCTCGGATCTCAAACTAGCAGTGTGTTATCTCCAGTTCCTTTAATAGCCATGCAACCAATGCTTTCTTCCCCTGTTTGTTCCATATGTTTATTTTATTTATTTATTTTTATTTGACATTGTTGACCAGGATAGTCCGACTGAGCTAAAGCCCTTTTTTCAGAGGAGGCCTGGAGAGAAAAGCTCCACAGTACAACTAAGCAAGAAAAATTGCATGATTCAAGTAAAATACAATAAAATACATACAATAAAACAATTAAGCAAATGTCCATAACAATACAAGTAAGAAAAATCAGCAAGAAAAAGATTTAAACTAAGTAGTATTTATAGACTCAGGTAATAACAAAACCTGGCAAAAACACATAAGGATTGTCCTGTTCAGTGGACAACTGTACAATTCAATGCAGTTTTATTAAGCTATGGTAGGTATAGAAATTTAATATAAAAACAAATTGCAATTAGGATGCAGGTAGCACGTTTCCAGGACTAGGTAGTGAGGGAGCAGAGGAACTAGTAGGTGACTGACCTGTCGTAATAAGGAGATTGGTTTTGATAAGGTAGTTAGAGGAAAGGGAGGATAAGGGAAAAAGCAAGGAATGGAGAGGGTAGTGGAAGATAAAGGAATTGGTTTACGTGGGATGATTGCAATGACAGGTCCAGGTGCTGTTTAAGTAGCTTGAGCATTTTCTTGAATTCGTGGACATGGGTAATATTTTTCCGGGTCATGGGAAGCTTGTTCCATGAAAGAGTGGGTATGTAGTTGTAGAGATTCTGTCCAATAAATTTTTCGGGTTTATGAATCTGTAACAGACATTGGTCAGAGCTTCTGAGGGATTGAGGGGGGTTATAGAGGGAGACAAGTAAAGAGGTGTTACAGCAGGAGGAGGGATTGCTAGGATAGGATAGACGATCAGAAGTTGAGTAAATAAGAGTTGGTTGTTGAACTTTAGCCAGCTGAGTGTCTTAAGAGTGTGACAGTGGTGATTTAGAAGGTAGATTAACTAGAAATCTAGCAACTTTGTTGTAAATAGTTTCAAGTTTGGAAAGTACTGGGGGACTGTAAGCTAGTTAAGAGTTGTGAGATGTAGAAGAGGTTAGGGAGCAAGTATGCTTGGGCAAGTGAGATTCTGGAGTTTGGTGTAAGGAACATTTCGTATCTATAGAGTAGGCTGAGCTTTTAGTGGGTTTTCTTGATACAGTGATGTACATGGAGTTCAAAACGATTGCCCCAAGGAGCTTAGTGTGGGTTACAGCTATGATAGTGGTGTTGTTAAGGAAAGAGATGGTGAATGAGGATTTAAGATGGTAGAATGATTTTGGGAGAAAGACAAGAAGTTGTGTCTTTTTAGGGTTGAGTTTAAGATGGTTGTTAGTAAATCAAGTTTCAGTGAAGTTGAAAGATGTTTGTGTCAGGGTGAGCAGGTCAGAAGGGTTGTCAGCAATGGAGATGATTGTGGAGTCATCTGCTTACTGTAATGAGGGATGACTGAGGACAGGATGTGTGAAGTTGGTTAGTAAAGATATTAAAAAAAAAGGGGGGGCGTGAATTGAGCCTTGTGGGACACCCATTTTGATGGGGAGAAAGGGAGATAGAGCAGAGACCCATTTGACAGATTGTTGTCTGTCTGTCTGTGAGGTAACTGTTAAAACAAGGGATAGTTGCTGAGGAGAGGTTGAGTTGAGAAAGCTTGGAAAGGAGGCTGGAGTGAGAGACAGTGTCAGAGACCTTGGAGAGTTATGTAAAGAGGCAGGACGCTAGTTTATTATTGTCTGTGGCTAGTGACGTGGAGTTAGTAAAGGAAATAAGAGCAATAGTGGTGCTGTGGTGGGGGCGGAAGCCATGCTGGGTGGGGGAGATAAGGTTTTCCTGAGTGAGATAAACCAAGATTTGTTTATGAACACAGTGCTCGAGAATCGTTTTATCTTCCTACTGACCTTCTACTAGGAAACATTACAGGAGTGAATGGAGTAAATAGAGAAGGCTTGTTTATTGGGCAGAACAGAAGCATATAGACCCCAACTCAGCTCCAATTCATTCTGTTCTAGAATTTTTAGCTAGTTAGTTTACTGAGGGTACTAGTTCATCAACTATGAAAGTTCAACTTGTAGCAATCTCTAACTTTCATGTGGGATTTCAAAATTCTCTCCGGGCTTCCTCTAAACTGTGCAAATCATTTTTGAAAGGTACTCTTCTGCTAAGACCCCTGCATAAAGACCCCATGCCACCATGGGATTTACATTTGGTACTGCAAGCCTTAATAGACACTCCCTTTGAACCTGCAGGTAAATGTGATCTAAATATTTTGATCTGAAAAACTTTTTTTAGTATCAGTTACATCTGGTAGAAGAATTTCAGAACTTCAAGCATTATCTTGCAAATCGCCATATTTAATTTTTCATATGGATAGAGTCACATTATGTGCTAATGTTTCCTTCCTTCATAAGGTGGTGTCAGACTCCAGCATTAACCCATCCATTAACTTGCCAGTATTTTCCCACAATATAGAAATAAAGCAAAATATATGTTCCACTTACTGGATGTTCATAGACAATTACATTTCTACCTAGACAGAACAAAAGAGATTAGAAAGCCAGATCAGTTATTTGGGTCTATGTTAGTTCATCAAAGGTTCACTTCAGTGAACCTCTGTTCATCGAACATAAAACCCAATAAACGTTCACTTCACTGAATGTGTTATACAGAGAAAGTAACTACTTGCCCAACATTTCCCTGTAACACCACAAAGTATTTTACACTCCCCCAACTATATATATCAACTCCGAGATCACACTACAGTGGGGAAAAGGGCAAGTTTTCTTACACTGGCCAACTATTTTCTTTCCCTGTGTAAATTCTTTGCTGATGTGAATGTTCACGGAAGTGAACGTTCAATGGTTTTTGTTCAATGAGCTAATGAACTACTGTATACCTAGTTATTTGTTTCCTTTGCACATAATAAATTGGGCAAATCAGTTAAAAAGCTAACTCTAGCCTGATGACTGACCAATTGCATCTTCTTTATCTATAACAAATTGAATCTCCCCTTACCAAAACCATTAAAGGCTCATTCAACCAGGTATATGGCAACTTCTCCTGTATTCCATTCTCGAGCTTCTATGGATGATTTATGTACAGCAACAACTTGGACAAGCCCTCATACCTTTATCACTCATTACAAGCTAGATTTGGTCTGGAGGAGAAGAGCAGCCTTTGGCTCAACCATACTTAGGAATATCCTTCCTTATAGTCCACCCAGGAATTTAGGTACCTGGGAACTCTGTCCCATTAGTTGAGGAATGATGAAAATTGACATAATCAGATAAAGAAGTTATGTACTTACCATAACGTTCCATCTGTGTTGTCCATTTTCATTCTTCCTCAACGCCCTACCAGCCATCCCCCTCCACATTTTGTAATTGACTTCTGGAGGAATGAGATACTTCAGGACACCTATGCCCTTTGTATTGAATCCCAGTTACAGTATTTCTTTTACAGTCCTCCAGTTAAACTGCAAACAAGATCTGAGGGATCTTAGTGGTGGTGCATTATGGATAGGGAAGGAATTCAAGAGATTATTGGTGGCCATGAGTTAGTAAAAGGGCCAAGTTGGATCCGAGGATAGTTGAGGAAGAATGAAAATAGACAACACAGATGGAACGTTTTGGTAAGTAGATAACTTCTTTTTTATCAGCAGTACTTAAAGTCAGCTAGAAATACAAATGGCTCCATACCTCAACTCACCTGACCTCCATACTGAAACTTTGTGGAGATATCAATCCTAACCCGGGGCCCGCACATCAACTACCCACTATGGCCAGCTTCATTACTTTCCAATGCTCCCAACACAATTTTACCATCAGGTAATGAAACTAGCCTCATTCTTTTCAACATTAGCCTCAGAAGCATCTGTAACAAAATTCATGATAGCCATGCTTGTCTAGATTTTTATTCCCTAGACATTCTAATCATTACTGAAACCTGGCTTAAGCAAGAAATAACTGACAGAAAAATTATTCCCCCAGATTTTAACATACTCAGAATGGATGGAAGCCTTAAAACAGCAGATGGTATTGCTAAAACAACTTACAAATAATTCCAGCCCATCTAAATATCCCAGAATTTAGTAAAATTGAACATCTGATTGCATACATCAAAATCAAACAAAAGATATCTATATGCATCTCAAGAGTGTATATTACACCAGGCAGCAATATTACTACAGCCAAAAATATTCTACACTATATATCTGTCAGTGTCCCCCAAGAAATGTTCATCTTGGGTGACTTAAATATCATCTGGCAAGCCATAAACAGCAGCAACCCCAAGGACTCTATTCACCTATTTGGCTTCACCCAACTAATAAGACCCACCATCAGAATCAACAAAAGCACAAACAGGCAGTCCACACTGAACTGGATATTGACAAACAAACCCCATAATATAAAAATCTCTAGTTGCTTACTAGAAACTAAAATTGACCACCTACCAGTCTGTGTAATTAGACAACAGCATGATTCACCCAAACAAATAATCTGTAATCAAGAATGCAATTTAACCATATTTGACCAAGACACATTTATTGCAGCCTTGGCCTACAACTGGAATGTATTAAGAGTAATGCTCCTAGATGAAGCAATTACTCACTTCAGTTACATGTTCCTAAAGATGATAAATGATTTAGCACCAATCAGGACAAGAAGGGCAGAATCTAATACAGCACCATGGAAACAAAAGAGACCAAACAGCTCACTCTGCAAAGAGATAAAGCATGGGAAAAATGGTATAAGAATAAACACAACATGCCTACCAAAATTGTTATATATCTCTGAAACTGTAGCAGGATTCTGGTTAAATCTGACAAGAAATCATGCTACAGTAATCTCAGAAAAAAGCACTAAAACAACCCCAAGCTTTGCTGGTCCTCTCTAGACTGTTAAACTCAGGTCCTTCTACTTCAAACAACAAAGAGTCCATTGCCACTTGGTTCAATACTCATTTTATCTAGTCAGTTCGGTCACTAATCAATAGCAACCTCACTTCACTCCTCCCAACTTCCATCTGTTCTTGAAAGCAACACATTCAGTCCATCCCAACATCAACCATAAAAAAGTTACTTGCTAAATTAAAAGCAACAACTTTAGCTACCAATAACCTTCCCAGTGAGTTCCTCAAAACAGGTACAGAAGCACTAGCCTTCTCTATCTCTATTTTGATCAACCAGTCAATAACTGAATACTGTGTCCCATCCATTTGGAAAAAATCCATTATTATACCTTTTCACAAAAGAGGTACTTCAACAGAGTTAACAGACTGTAGATCTATTGCTGTCCTACACCCTGTCTAAAATCCTTGAGAAATGTATTTACCACTACCCTCCTCAACTTCACCAGCACAGTAAACCAATTCAGAAATGAGAGGAGCCTTGTTTTGTCACTTTTCCTTGACCTTTCCAAAGAGTTTGACACAGTGTCCCACCAAATTTCTCTGAACTTGCAACTCTAGGTCTCATTTACTCCTTCCTCTCCTGGTTTCCCAGTTATTTATGCATTTGTCAGCAGGCAACTAAATGTCCACAAAACCTTTCAACATTTTAACCAATCTCTGCTCGTGTTCCCCAAGGGTCAATACTTGGTCCCTTTTATTTAATATTTTCGTAAATAAACTTCATACCGCTAAAATACTTGCCACTCTCGTACAATATGCCGATTACTCATCCCTTATCTGCTCTGCCACATCCATAACAAAATTACAGGAAATCACTCAAAAATCTATTGTTGACATTGAAGTACAGCTAAAAAATTCTAACTTGCTGCTTAATGCCAAAAAACAAACTTATGTTGTTTACTCTAAAAACAACACCTTAACCAGAAACACACATTTCATATTACCTCAGGTAATAACAGAAGAATAGACACCATAAGTCAAATTAAACTACTTAGAGTCATAATAGATGACAACCTCAAATTTCATCACCACATACTTCATTCCATCAAGAAAACTCAACAACGATTTGTCTCCCCCTATAGGGCCAACACTAACTGACAGATCAAGCAAGGTTTATCTTAGCAGCAACATACATCCTTCCTTCTTCATTATATGCTTCCCCTATTCTTACAACTATAAACACTACATATAAAACTAAACTAGCCTCCTGCTACTACAAAATGTCTAACTTTGCATCCAATCAATCCTTCAAAACACAGCCATTGCCTTACATTAAAACAATTAAACTGACTTGAACTCCCAAACCAGTTGACATACTCACAACTAATCAATCGCCCACAACCTATTGTACTCTCCAGACAAATGCCATTAAAAAGCATTAAAAAATACCCTACTGTACTATTCACCTTAAAGAGACCTTCACTGTAGGAATATTTTTTTTACTATGTATCAGCAAGATATTCAGCACTGCTGGAGACTCTCTCTACTCTCATGTGTCAAAACTCTAGAATGAAATCTATACACAGTTAAAGCGGATAGAAAACTTAAACGGTTTCAAAACTTTGCTTAAACAATACTCATGCCAAAGATGGCTCTGTTCTTCCTGCTTACCTGGATAGCTTTACCTAGGTTACTTTTCTTCAGATCTTACTCCCACTTTGCTTTTCAGTCTTTTTGTACCTTATCGCTCCTCCGCATACTGCATTTATTTCCTAAATTCTTACTTTTCTCTTCCTAATACCACCCACTAAGTACAATTCCTCTGTCCATTTATCTTCCTGCTAATTTCCACAACTTTTCCTTATTTCTCTCTTAATCATTTTTATGCTACATTCTACATTGTCTGTAAATTATTAACTCAAAACCATCCCAGTTTGATCTTTTCCATGCAGCCATCATGCTATAAATACATTAACTGTTATTGTATGTTATTTCTCTGTTTTATAATTAGCCGATTTATATTGTCCTTTTTCGGGGTTTTTTGTGTTAAAATGCTATGCTCCTGTAAGAAATATTTAAAAATCATGTAAATAAACTCGTTTATAGAGGCTTTACCTTGCAATTATTAATGCACATATAACTTAAATGTGGAGTTTCTCTTCCTGGGCCTCCACTGAAAATACGTTTTACCCAGTCAGAATTTTCTCATTCAACAAAGACAAATAAAATGAATAGATTTTTTTAGTGCCATTGGTAATGTACATTGTATAGGATGTGCCATTGGTAATACATGTACCATAGGATGTTTTTAGTTCCATAGGTAATGTATGTGGCATATGATGATGTTCGTGTTTCACTGTTGCAGTCATGACTGTAGGGTTCTCCCCTGCCGGCAGGCAGCCCTCGGTCGGCCAGAATCCCAAAGTCTGGGTCCGGCGTCGGCTGTTCAACCATGCTCCCTGATGTCAGAGTGCCAGGAGTATAAAGCTGACAGCCGACGCCATCTTCTCCAGTCTTTCTTGCCGTGCGGTGATAGCAGTTTGCAAGTGTCGGTCGGCTGACACCTGACGAATTTTTCTATATACTTCGGTCCGAAGACTTTCTTCTCCACTCAAAGCTAAGTACCCCGTTGGGGAAACTTTTTTCTTGCTCCACTCCGATGTCAGAAAAAGTTAATAATTGTATTTCATGTGGGAAGCAAATACCTCATAAGGATTTTCATTCTTACTGTATTCCTTGCTTAGGCCCTGACCACGACTTAGCTAGTTGTCAGTTTTGTGCTAGATTCAATCAACGTACAATTAAGCGAAGGTATGATTTTGCTTTTCATTACTTCGGTAGGCGCTTTAACTACAAAATGTCGTCGGATACGTTCCCGGCTACCGGAGTTCACAAACATCACAAGGATAAAGACAGGCCTCCGAGGTCCAAATCTGATGATAGCACACAAGCGGAGCCAGCTTCAGGTTCAGCCGTCATCAGTGAGGCGCTTTTGCAGCCCGTGTCATCGGCCATTTCAGAACCGACGGCCGAAATGGACTCTCATGAGGAGCCAACCAGGCCGTTAAATATTTCTGTTGCAGGACCTTCGGACAATGTTCATTCAGATGGGTCCGGAGCCGCTGTGCAGGTACCGGCATCCGAAGGGGTTTTCAGGACTACTCAGCTACTAGTAAAGGCAAAGCCAAAGTCAAAGGCAAAGATTCCTTCTAAATCAAAGACTTCAACACAGGCCTCTTCTGAACCAGCCCCCAAGTCACAGAAACAGTTACTCAAGATGGCGGAGGATTTACTTACTATGATTAGGGGTTCTCATCCCCCTCCAGACAAAAGGCCAAGGCAGGATGTTTATTATGATTCCTCTGATCAGGCTTCTGTTTCCTCAGTTTCTTCTTCGGAACAGGAATATTCTTTCCCTCCTTATGAGGATTCTGATGCTGAAGAATCCATTCCTTCAGCTTCTCCCCCTGAGGATTTCTCTTTTGGGGAAACTTTGCATGAAATGAGGGAACATTTCCACTGGGAAGGACAGGAGTATTCGGAATCCAAGAAAAGACTGAGGGATTTTCTTCTTCTTCCCCAACATAGACCCCTGGCTATTCCTCCTGTTTTGGATATTGTGGATGATGCCTTTTTGGAGGCTAACTTAACCCCTGACTCTTTTCCTCCTGCTCCTGTTAAGCCTGATAGATATTACAGGGTTCCTGATTCCCATCAGTTTTTATACAAGAACCCTGCTGCTGACCCTGAAACCATTTCTCAGGGTCCTAACGGAGTTAAGACCGCTTCTGCCAAAAATCCCATTCCTACTGAAAAGGATTCTCGATCCTTAGAAAGATGGGGCAAAAAGGTGTACACTTCTGCTACTTTGTCCATTAGGGCTTTAAACTGTCAGTTTCATATGTTTAAATACCAGCAATTTCTCTTGTCTGTCTTAAAACAAAAGCTTACTTCCATTTCTGCCTGTGCAGATGATAAGGAATTACATGACTTATTGCATGCCACTGAACAGGTTAGGAAGCATGGTTTACACTGTGGATTTGATGCCTTGGAGGCTTCTTGTAGGGCTGTGGCCTCTGGCACAGTCATTAGAAGGCATGCATGGCTAAAGGAACAAAATTTACCTGAACAAGTAAAGGCTAAATTATTGGATGCTCCTGTTCAGCATAATGTTTTGTTTGGATCAAAAGCTGAAGAGGTGATTAAAAAGATGGAGGATAAGGCAAAATCCATGCAAACAGTTAAAGATTTCCTACAAGTACAGCCACCTAGATTTAGTAGGAATTGGCCTTCAAAAAATTGGTCCTTTCCCACTTCAGACAGGCCTCAGAGCGGTAGATATAGACGCTTCAGAGGGAGGCCTCAAACACAAGCTGCTTATAGACCAAGACAGTGGACTGCTTCCACCCCTATGGGGAGGAGAGGACAGGTCACAATCTCAAAGGAAACAAACTCAATGACTCCCTCTGTTGGGCTACAGGAAATTGTTGCCTGGAAGCCCCTCTCGGAGGAAAACTCTCTCTTTTTTATCAAAATTGGACTCAAATAACCCAAGACAAATGGGTTTTGGATGTGGTTTTAAGAGGTTAGAAATTACATTTTCATACCTTGCCAAGGCCAAGCGGATGGCCAGACCTTCCAAAACATCAATGGACGGAGGCCTTAAACCAGGTGGAAGCTCTTTTGGCTATGAATGCCATAGAACTGGTTCCTCTTTCAGAGATAGGAAAAGGTTTTTACTCAAAGCTCTTTCTAGTCCCAAGGAAGCAAAACTCATGGAGACCCATTCTGGATCTGTCAGTCTTGAACACCTTTCTAGAGATTCCAAAATTCAAGATGCTTACTCTACAACAGCTACTTCCATTACTGACCAAAAATGCATGGATGGTAACTTTGGATTTAAAGGAGGCATATTTACACATTCCCATCAGGCAGGATCACAGAAAATACCTCAGGTTCAAGGCCGGATCAAGGCACTTTCAATTCTCTGTGCTGCCCTTTGGATTGTCTACTGCGTCCAGGGTCTTCACCAAATGCCTGGCTCCAGTAGTAGCTTACTGCAGACTCAAGGGAATTCAAATTTACCCTTATCTGGACGATTGTCTAATTCAGGCAGACAGCAAGGATGTCTTACTCCAGCATCTAGAATTTGTATAGAACCTCCTCAAGTTCCGGGATTCTCTGTAAACATAAAAAAGTCAAATTTGACACCAACACAACAGATAACTTTTCTGGGTGCACTTCTAAACAACACAACCCAGATGGCATTTCTGACATCCGAAAAACAATTACAGTTGGCTTCAACTTTCAAAACCTTGGCAACTCTAACTCATCTATCTGCAAGGAAATTCCTGCAGGCTTTGGGTTACATGGCCTCCTGCATCCTTCTCGTACCATATGCAAGACTACACATGAAAATACAGTGGTACCTAAAAAGTGTATGGTCTCAGCATTGCCACAGTTTAGACATACTGATCTCCATCCTTCCTTGTCTTCAAAAGGAATTTCTTTGGTGGTCCAGGGCATGTGCTCTAAACAAAGGGAAACCCTTTCGTCTGCCTCCTGCCACTCAGATTCTAACCACGGACGCCTCGGATTATGCTTGGGGAGCCCATTTTCAGGGCAATTGTCTGCAGGGCCTTTGGACAAAGGATCAGAAGAACCTGCATATCAACTTAAAGGAAATGTTAGCCTTTCAGAAAGCTCTATTGGCCTTCAGGAATCTTTTACAACCAGGACAACTACTAATTCGGACAGACAACACCACAGTTATGTGGTACATAAACAAGCAAGGGGGATCTCATTCCTACCCCCTTTGCAGACTAGCCATGGATCTATGGAACACAGCTCTAGCTTGCAATCTGGATCTTCAAGCTCAGTTTCTACCAGGGAAACAAAACTTCCTGGCAGACAGTCTGAGCAGAAACCTTTCGGATCCACACGAGTGGATGCTGGACACCAAAATATTCAGGATGATAACAGCAGTCTGGGGTTGTCCTCACATAGACCTCTTTGCATCCCATCTCAATCAACTGCAGAATTTTTGCACCAGGACTTTCCACAGAGAAGCTTGGAAAGTGGATGCCTTGTCATTCAGTTGGAGGAACCTCTCGGGATATGCCTTTCCACCTCTTCCTCGAGTTTTATTGAAGATAAAAGAGGACAAGCCCAAGATGATAATCTTGATGGCTCCAAATTGGCCTCGGCAGTTTTGGTATCCAACTCTAAAAAACTTATGCCTGGAGCCCCCTTGGGTTTTACCTCCGTCTCCGAACCTTCTGTCCCAGCATCAGGGTCAGGTACTACACTCTCATGTCAGAACTCTCAGCCTGGTGGCCTGGTTAATCCAGGGCCTTTGATTTCTTCTTTACTGCCCAAGCAGGTTATGGATGTCATTTTAGAAGCCAGACGTCCTAGCACTAGAAAATCTTATGCAGGAAAATGGAAAAGATTTTGTTCCTGGATGCAGGCTCAGGATTCTGATCCTCTTCTTCCTAACATTACTTTAATTTTACTTTACTTGACAGATCTCTTACATAAGGGTCTCTCTTTCTCTTCCATTAAGATACATGCCTCTGCTATTTCTGCTCATTATAATACAGACCCTCCCATCTTTTCCCACCAGCTCATGAGACAGTTTCTCAGAGGAGCTAAGAACTTAAGACCTCCTAGATCTCCTCCCATTCCTGCTTGGGATCTCAACTATGTTTTGGAAAAACTAACCTTGCCTCCTTTTGAGCCTGCTGCCTCTTCTGACATCAAGTTTTTATCTTGGAAGACAGCTATCCTGTTAGCCCTAACCTCTGTCAGGAGAGTTTCAGAGTTATAAGCTCTTATGGCTGTGGAACCTTATATTATTTTTCATTAAGACAGGGTATCTTTGAGAACTAATCCTACCTTCCTGCCTAAGGTGGTTTCCAAAGTGGCTTTAAATCAAACTATCCACTTGCCAACCTTTTTCCCCACTCCTCAAAATAAAGGGGAAAGGATCTTACATTCCTTGGATGTACACAGACAACTACATTTTTACCTGAACAGAACCAAGGACATCAGAAAATCAGAACAATTGTTTGTTTCTTATGCTTCAAGTTCCCAAGGTAAAGCCATTTCAAAACAGACCATGTATAAATGGATTGCTCATGGAATCAGATTTTGTTATTCTCACCATGGAAAGCAAATCCCAGGGAGTATATGGACTCATTCCACCAGAGCTACTGCCACTTCTGCGGCCTTCCTCAGGGGAGTTCCTACCAAGGACATTTTGGAAGCTGCAACTTGGAGTTCAGTGCATACTTTTTCTAAGCACTACAATCTACCTCTCTACTCTAAGTCTAGGGCAGGCTTTGCTTCTGCAGTCTTGCAGGGCCTTTTAACCGCCCCTTCCTCTTTATGATCACCTCCCTTTCTTTCAGCTTTGGGATTCTACCCTACAGTCATGACTGCAACAGTGAAACACGATGAACATAGTACAGTTGTGTACACCTACCATAAATGTAGATGTTCGAGTGTCTTCACTGTTGCAGTCTGCTCCTCCCTCCTGTCCCCTCTTATTTTTACTTTTGTGTATTTCCTTTTTTCACCATTCTTCTGAGGTGTATTTGCAAAGGTTATGGGACCTTTTTCATTTTGGGACTCCTGACATCTGGGGCAAGAAAAACTGGAGAAGATGGCGTCAGCTGTCAGCTTTATACTCCTGGCGCTCTGACGTCAGGGAGCATGGTTGAACAGCCGACGCCGGACCCAGACTTTGGGATTCTGGCTGACCGAGGGCTGCCTGCCGGCAGGGGAGAACCCTACAGTCATGACTGCAACAGTGAAGACACTCGAACATCTACATTTATGGTAGGTGTACACAACTGTACTTTTTCAGTGTCATTGGTAATTTGTGTGGCATATGATGTTTTTAGTGCCATTGGTAACATATGTAATATAGGGATACTTTGAGGGCCCAGATAAAGTCTGACAGTTGCTGGCTAAGGCACTAAAAATCTATATGAGGATGTAAGCATCCAGGAGTAGGATGTGAGGGCATGAAATTACTGGAGAGCAGGGATGGTTGAGTGCCATACCAAGAATCCTATTATACAGCAATGCAGGTTAGCTTGCTTATATGTTGGCAGAAAATTAAACAGCTAAATGGAAACTGTCAATGGAAAACAATGGGGTGAAGATGATGACATTAGAACAGGATTCTGGAATCAGGTGGTAGAAAGAAATAAGGCAAGATCAGCAGATAATTATATATGTATATAAATGGATGGTAAAGGTAATAAAATCATACTGTTTGCAAACGTGGATGGGGAAACTGGCCCCAGGAGGAATACATCTGCTTGTAAAGGGGAATAGAAATTGTAATGGATCCCTGTCAGTTGATCGAGTTTTCAGTAACTCAAAATTCATATGGTCGAGACTATATGATCGAGGTTTTGAACTCAAAGCTTTTGAATGGAGATCGCGTTACAGTGAGGATCAAGAAATTTACCCTTTTCTTCACTGTTGGGTGATCTCGGAGTTGGAATATAAAATTTGCAGGGTGAGTGTGGAGGGTACGGGGGGGGCTTGCCCCCCCCCTGCATAAACATAAAAAAGTAGATTTTTATGGGTTTTCTTTTTTTTTTTTTTTTTTGATGTTTGAGTTTTTGGAAAGTTGATCATATGATCTTGTCCATATGAATTTCGAGTTTCTGAAAACTCGATCATCTGACACAGATCCGCAACTAGATGATGAGAACTTATAAAAGGCCCTATTGGGAGCAGACACAACAGAATAATAACATCAAGGAGTGAGAAGATGATAAAGGGAGGTTTAACCTGGACAGAATACATGAGTGGTACTTTAAAGGTCTGAGAAAGGAATTGAAGAAAGAAGGAAAGGAAAGAGGAAGTAGGTTATATGGCGAAACCAAAACTGGTGGAGCTATTTACAGAATCAACAATTGAGGAAGCCACAACACAAACGTTAATAAGTCAGTCTTATAAAGTTATTAAAGGCCAGTTTTAGAAAGCAGTCTGACAGGCTGAAGCAGAAATGCAATATGTAAATGGTAGTAAATAGGCAGAACGAAAGTAGAAGGAAGTTTGTAAGGCACTTGTATATGTGAATAAATCCACAAGGTTTTTAATATTTGCTTGAAAGTTCATACATAAGCAGTTTTATACACCAAGTAGGTTTGCAAAAAGTTGTTGAAAATATAATCTAGGTGACTGGGAGGCTTGGGAACATAACTTTTGAGACTGTAGTGGACTGTATGACAGGGAGAGAGGATATACAGGACACAGTAAACAAAATCTGGGTAACTAATGTTATATTGACAAAGAAGCTTTTCTTATTATGCTGGTACCCATCTATGAAACTATGTAAACATGAGCAGGGTCTTGTTAGCTTAATATTGCTTTTGGGTTAAAAAAAAACAATTATAAGAATGTGGAAATAAGGAAAGTGCCAAAACTATAAACTATTAGAAATAATAAAGACTGAATGGGATAACGGCAGGAAAATAGAGAATGAACACACGAAGAATTAAAAAAAAATTGTAGGAAGATCTGGCAAAGGTAGAATAGGTACAGTATATGTATAGCATAAGTGGGGTTTCAAACGTCTCAAATGTGTAATGTGAACTGTTTGTTGGTATGAAGTTAATAAATGATTTTGAATAAAAAAAAATCCTATGTTCCTTACCAAACAATTGAAGTCAGTTCTCACTAGGAAGTTATCAGGGAATAGAAAGTTTCATCCCAACTTCCAGACCTGCAGACTACCAAAAGTCAGAAATACTAGGACAGCTAATACCTTGACCCATTGTTAGCTTGACTTCTGCTAGCAAAAACAGTCCATACACATAGGTTCATAATAAGCTAACTGCCCTTGCGAGCCATTTTAAGCTGGTCATTTTTCCTTGTGAGACTCAAACCCTGCACCTTGTGTTTGTAAGGCAAACACCTTAACCATTAGGCCACCCTTCTAGAATAGTCCAAAACACTTTTTTAATAAAAGGCTAAAGGTGTAGCTGCAAGTTATGTTCTGGCAACTAGCTGACATCACCAATTTAGCTATCAAAAGCTAACACGTCTTCATCTCTGATTTTCAGCCTTTTTGTCTCAGTTACTTTTTTCTTAATAAAGACTGATTTCTTCCTTCACTTGTTAAGTGTAGGGCACGATATTCAGTTATTGCATTAATTTGCAGGTCAATGACTGCAAACTTTTCAGTTAAAAAAGTAAAATCATGAAACAGTAATTGTATATGGGAAATAAGATGCATATCATACACACAAATGCCCAGTACCTGGGCTGCAGGCTGAACTTCAGTGTAGCATTAAATAATTTCACATAAAAGCCGTGACTGAATTAGTATTTTTATACAGCATGCAAAGTATACTTTTTTTGTATAACTGTATTTTGCCATTTTTTTTTTTTTGACTGACTAAGGACGTGCCTTATCATGTCGACAGCTCCTTGCCTTTTAACAAGTTGTTTCTCTGGTAGTCTAATGCTTCTCTAAGCATTTGAAACCTGACAGCATGAAATATCAACCTAAATTACAATTAGATCTATGTAAGGGTTTAAGTTGAGTTTTATTCATAAATTTGTGTTAGTTAACAATTGATGTGTCTACTGGGACCCACATTTCCGTTTTATTGCACTGCAAGGTGTGACTGTGATGGGCATTCAGAAAAATAACTTAACCTGTTGTTCCTGTCATCTCATAATACATTGCAGTCTGTTTTACCTTTTTCTTCTCTTACCTGATATGCTAAGGGTTCAACAATTACTATGAAAAAGTGGTAATATGATGAAAGATATTGTTTTTAACCAAGTTCTTGTGACTGAGAGGGAATGAACATCTTAAACAAATATATTTGTTTTCATCCTGTAGCTGTTATACCTTCCCTACCTCTCTGTTTGTTGTGCCTGCACAGTAATTTTGCACAGGTTTCTTTCCTGAGTGACCCCCCCCTCACCTGGGATTCACTAATAAAGCAATTTCTACCTTCTCCACTGAAGCTGGCTGTCTTAACTAAGTAAAATCTCTGGGAAGCAAGAACCTGACTCCCTCCAGCTTTTCAATTGTAATAGTTTGCACAGGTTTCTTTCCTGAGTGACCCCCCCCCCCCCCACCCCCCCCACCTGGGATTCACTAATAAAGCAATTTCTACTTCTCCACTGAAGCTGGCTATCTTAACTAAGTAAAACCTCTGGGAAGTAAGAACCTGACTCCCTCCAGATTTTCAATTGTAATAGTTTGCACGGGTTTCTTTCCTGAGTGACCCCGCCCCCACTTGGGATTCACTATTCACTGCATAAAGCAATTTCTACCTTCTCCACTGAAGCTGGCTATCTTAACTAAGTAAAACCTCTGGGAAGCAAGAACCTGACTCCCTCCAGCTTTTCAATTGTAATAAGTGAATTACAATTTAGTTTTTGAAAACTGTTGAGGCTTAATGGTGTATGCACAACAACAGTGAAGGGATCTAGCCAATTGCCACTAGATTGGGCTATACTACTTTGAATCAGCCTTACACTCACACAGTGTTCCATTCCCAAGCATTTACTTTTTAATTTGATAAAGTAATTTCACTCCCTCCTTATTGACTACATTTGCTAGTTTACCCCTAGGATCCAATTAAAATTAGCGTGAAAATTGGTGTACAATTGAAAAAGAATAAAACAAATTAAAGTATAGCCAACAACACTGCTTACATAAAATCATACAGTCATACAAACCAAACCAAAAGCCCAAGGTAACTCTGAGTCAGTCCTCATCTTACACTGATAGTTTTTCAGCCCTTCCCTGTGGGGGAGGGATCCATAAGTTCCTGGTTAATCCTGTCCTGACTGCTGTCTTCTCCATTCTCCCTATCTGCCACTCCCACCCCCACCCCCTGATTATCTTCATTAGTCAGCCCCCTCCTGGGGGTACCCTCTTTAATCAAACTCTCTACTACCTGACTCACATTCATTTCATCCTGTAGCTGTTGTACCTTCCCTACCCCTCTGTTCGTTGTGCCTGCACAGTAAGTAAGTCACTTTGCATTACTGTCCTTTCTTTGCTGTTAGCTGCTGATTTATTTGGTTATTACTGTTAATTACTGAGGTATTTGATGGTGCTAACCAATCAGCACCTCACACATCATTGAGCAACCCTGCCCCCTTAACCCATTTCCTTCTCTCTCATTCTTCCACACCTTGTTAGCACAGTCAGCCATCAAATTTGGCCCGCCCCCTATCAAAATGCAAACAAGCAAAAAAACACTAATTACCCAAATGCCTATACTGTTTCTGTTTTACCATCTCACTGCCTATGAACAAACACTTGACCATGGTATTCACTACCCAAATGGTCAGACACCCATGACTTCACATATAACACCAAACACTTTACCTTCCCCTGCACACCGAATATACCACCCTCTATAAAATACCACCCCTGTACAGCGACAAAACATAATCCTAAAGACAAAGACTATATAAAGCTTATAAACAAACTCCTAAAGCTCAGAATATATTGTCACTATAACCTTATAACACATGGAGACATTCATCCCAACCCTGGCCCACCCACACCCAATAACCTCCACTCCGCTACCACAACACCCACAGTCAAGCTACCCGTGAATACTCCCACTAGTTCCCTCCTAGCATTTCACCTAAATATTAGAAGTATTGACAATAAGATTCCCAACCTACACACCCTCCTAGCAACCCACTCCCCAGATATTATGTGTCTTATGGAAACCTGGCTAAAACCCAGTGCTACTGACAATGAGATACTGCCTCCAGGATACAATATTCACTGGTTATACCGTGCTACAAGGAAAGGAGGTGGGATAGCAGTCCTTTACAAAAATACTCTAACCGTTAATAGAGACACCATTCAACCTCCCCAATTCAATAACACGGAACTCCTCATAACCAAGCTACAGATTAACCAAAACAAACACTTTGAACATTGTCTGTGCATAAATTCCACCAGGCAACAACCTAAATACCCTAGAAGATCTCCTTTACTGGTTGTCCACTACCTATCCCCAAGAAACCATAGTTCTTGGTGATTTTAACACTGAGTGGCACCCCTGCTCCTTTGACCCCCCCCACTCATATAAACTTATCTGGGTTTAAACAGACCATAACCTCTCACACTAGGATAAACAAACCAACCAACAAGGAAAGTATTCTAGACTGGATCCTAGTTAATAACCAACCCCAACTGTACAGAGCTGGTACTCTCTCCGATGACCTCAGCGACCATTGTTTAACCTATATCATAAAACATAAGGCAGGAAACCCCCACCAGCCCAAATATAAAACATTTAGAAACAGGAAAAACATTGATGCTGCTATATTCCAAAATGAATTAAAAGCAGTTGACTGGTCAAAACTAAAAAATCTAACATTAGAGGAGGCCATAGATCACTTTAACACTAAATTCATTAGTATCCTTGATTCCCATGCTCCAGCACGTGCAATAAAAACTAGATCAAATACAGCACCATGGCTCAAAAAAGATACCAAAGCAAAAATCAAAACTAGAAACAGAGTCTAGGCCAGCTGGAGAACAACCAAAGCCCCACTTGACCATCTAAAATATCATCAACTCAGGAATGATACAAAAAAAATCTATTTTACTGGATAAAAAAAGCTTCTACCAAAATCTCCTACAAAAACACCACAACAACCCTCAAAAGTTCTGGGAAGGCTTAAATCAACTACTTTGTCCAGGTCACTCCACCACCCCAACCCCGGCTAACTACACCCATAGTTCCACAGAGACCATAGCTAGCGCCTTTAATAACTTTTTCACTGAAACAATCCAATCCCTAGCAAATCAACTAACCCCCTCTAACTTAAACCACATGCCTAATCTACCTAATAATCACCTGGAATTTGGCTTCCAACCAATATCCACTAGTTTTATCAAAACACTTCTAAAAAATCTAAAACCTACCACCCTCGCTGCTTACCTCCTCCCTGCAGAGTACCTGCAAATAGGTGCAGATGCCATTGCATATCCCATATCTATCCTCATCAACAGAACCTTATCAGAAAATGCTGTCCCCTCCCTCTGGAAAATATCTCACATTATCCCACTCTATAAAGGTGACAGTTCCTCAGACATATCCAACTATAGACCCATTGCCATTCTTTTCCCACTAGCCAAAATAATGGAGAAATGTGTACACAAGCAACTAATGCAATACCTTTCACAGAATAACTTACTATGCGACTCCCAGCATGGTTTCAGGCCATACCACAGCACCACCTCAGCCCTCCTTTACTTTACTACTGCCATAAACCAAAACAGGAATGACAATAGGCCCTCTTTCTTGACTTATCAAAAGCCTTTGACATGGTCAAACATGAACTTCTCATTCTTTCACTAAAATCTATTTCCCTCAACAAGCCTGCTATCCAGTGGATGTTCATAGTGTTACACTGCTGCAGTCATTACACTTGGGTTATCTGCCGTCAGGCGGTCCCGCAGTCGGCCAGAGTTCCAAAGTCCTGGTCCGGCGTCGGTTGCTGTCGCTTCTTCCCTGATGTCAGAGTGGCAGGGGTATATAAGATGCAGCCGACGCCATTTTCTTCAGTCTTTCTTGCTGCGAGGTGCCCGAAGCAGAAGCAGTTCACAAGTGCCGTTCGGCCAACTCCCGAGATTTTCAATTCGAATTTCAGAACCAAAGTCTTCTATAAAGCTAAGTATCCCATTGGGGAAACTTTTTCTTGCCTCAGACCGATGTCAGTAAAAGTTAATAATTGTATTTCTTGTCGGAAGCAAATATCTCATAAGGATTTTCATTCTTACTGTATTCCATGCCTAGGCCCAGACCATGACGTCACTGGTTGTCGGTTTTGTGCTAGGTTTAACAAGTGCACTATTAAACGTCGGTTTGATTTTGCCCGACATTAGAAAATTCAATTACACCATGCCGTCAGAGCAACCGACGACCGGAATACACAAAAAGTGCAAAGACAAGGACAGGCATCCGAGACCCAGACCTGATGACGAGGCCTCTGCTAGGCCAGTCGCCGGTTCTCCAGTTTTCAGCAAGGCACCTTCGCAGCCCCTGACGACCGCTGCTTTAGAACCACAGGCTGCCTCCGGCTACCACGCGGTGATGGCTGGGCCTCTGGATACTCTACCTTTAGGCCCGACCAAGACTATACCTTCAGAGGGATCCGGAGCAGTTAAACAACCCTCAGCTGCAGAGGGTATATTCAGACCGACTACACTATCAAATCTTATGCTAAGTCTAAAACTCCTTTAAAAATAAAGAAGCCAGTACAGCATTCACCAGGACAGGCTCCCATGCCTAAGAAACAGGTGCTCAAAATGACCAAAGACTTAATTACTCTGATCAGGGGTTCCCATCCCCCTCCTGATAAAAGGCCTAGACCGGATGAAGACTATGACTCATCTGACCAGGTTTCCATTTCCTCGGATTCCTCAGCAGATCAGGAATACTCCTTACCCCCATATGAGGATTCTGATGCTGAAGAATCAATCCCTTCAGCCTCTCCTCCAGAGGACTACTGTGTTGGGGAAACCTTACATACTATGAAGGAATATTTTCACTGGGAGGGCCAGGATCACTCAGAATCCAAGAAAAGGCTCCGAGAGTTCCTTTTATTGCCTCAGCACAGACCCTTGCTATTCCACCAGTATTAGACATTGTGGATGATGTGTACTCTGAATCTAGTTTAAATCCTGATTCTTTACCTCCAGCCCCAGTCAAACCAGACAGATACTACAGAGTCCCTGACTCTCATAAATTTCTTTACAAAAGCCCTGTTGCTGATCCAGAAACCATTTCCCAGGGTCCCAAAGGGGTTAAGGCCTCTACAGCTAAAAATCCAGTTCCTTCTGAAAGGGATTCTAGAGTGTTAGACAAATGGGGAAAGAAAGTACACACTTCTGCAACTCTAGCAATGAGTGCTTTAAATTGCCAGTTTTATATGCTGAAATATCAGCAATACTTGATGTCTCAGTTAAAACAAAAAATGCTTCCAAATTCAGAGCTTCCTGGCTATAAGGAAATGCAGGATTTATTGCATGCAGCAGAACAAGTGGGCAAACATACTTTGCAATGGGGATTTGATTCATTAGAAGCCTCTTGTAGAGCAGTAGTTACAGGGTCTGTCATCCGTAGGCATGCTTGGTTAAAAGAACAAAGTTTACCTGATCATGTTAAAGCAAAATTATTGGATGCACCTTTACAGCAGGATGTTTTATTTGGAGTTAAAGCAGAAGAAGTATTAAAGAAAATGGAGGATAAGGCAAAATCTATGCAAACTGTGAAGGATTTCTTAAGGTTCAGCCCCTCGTTTAGCAGAAATTGCCCAACTAAAAATTGGTCCTTTCCAACTACAGACAGACCTCAGAGGGGCAGATACAGATGCCCAAGAGGCAGAGGTCAGCCACAAGGTTCTTACAAGCCTCGCCAATGGGGTACTTCTACCCAGAAAGGAGGGGAAGACAGGCCACAACCTTATAGGAAACAGTCCCAATGACTTTCCCCTCCAGCTTGCCAAGCACCTCTCTCTTGGCAGCTCCCTTGGGAGGAAAACTAGCACTTTTTGCACACAATTGGCATATGATCACCCAAGACAAATGGGTTCTAAATATTGTATCTCAAGGTTACAGATTCCACTTTCACACTTTACCAAGGCTAAAAGGAATGCCAAACCTGCTATCAAATCAATGGGCAGAGGCTCAAAAACAAATTACAGCACTCATGGACATGAGAGCTATTCAAGAGGTACCAACACAGGAGCAAGGACAAGGATTTTACTCAAGACTCTTTCTAGTCCCCCGAAAGGACAAATCCTGGAGGCCCATTCTGGATCTTTCTGCTCTAAATACTTACCTGGAAGTTCCCAAATTCAAAATGTTGACACTACAGCAGCTTCTTCCCATGCTGGGCAAGAAAGTTTGGCTAGTAACGTTGGACCTCAAGGAGGCATACCTGCATGTCCCTATCAGACAAAATTGCAGAAGATACCTCAGATTCTTAGCAGGTTCAACACATTACCAATTCTCTGCACTGCCCTTTGGCTTATCTACTGCGCCCAGGGTCTTCACAAAATGCCTGGCACCAGTAATTGCATTTTGCAGACAAAGGGGAATTCAAATATACCCATACTTGAACGACTGCATTATTCAAGCAGAAAGCAAGGACATTCTTCTAAAGCATCTGGCATTTGTAAAAAGCTTGCTAAGTTGCCTAGGGTACACAGTAAACAAAAAGAAGTCAAAACTAGTGCCCTCACAAGAGATAATATTCCTGGGTGCCAGCTTAAATACAACGGCCCAGATGGCTTATCTCACGCCAGACAAACAAGGACAATTGACTCAATACTTTCAATTGATGCCAACAAAAATCCAACTCTCTGCAAGAAAAATTCTGCAGGCCTTGGGGTTCATGGCATCTTGCATACTACTAATTCCATATGCCAGACTGCATATGAGGAAGTTACAATGGTATCTGAAAGGTGTATGGACTCAGCACTGTCACAGTTTGGAAGCAATAATACCGCTCATCCCCTGCCTTCAACAGGAGTTGCAGTGGTGGGCACAGGCATGTCAAGAGAACAAAGGGACAGCCTTTTACTTTACCCACAGCCAGGCAGACAATAACAATGGATGCATCGGATTATGCCTGGGGAGCACACATGGCAGGACAATGTATCCAGGGCAAGTGGACCACAGACCAAATGCATCTCCACATCAATCAAAAAGAAATGCTAGCTGTACAAAATGCCCTGACAGCTTTCAAGGACCTTTTACATCCGGGACAATTGCTACTAAAGATGGACAACACCACAGTTATGTGGTACGTAAACAAGAAAGGGGGCACACATTCCTACCCCCTATGCAGACAAGCAATGACTTTGTGGAATACAGCACTGCCCTATCAAGTTCAACTGCAAGCACAATTCCTGCCAGGAAAGAAAAATACACTGGCAGACGACTTAAGCAGAAATATCATGGATCCTCACGAGTGGAAACTAAATCCACAAGTATTCACAATGATAACTCAGAAATGGGGGGGCCCAGACATAGATCTTTTTGCCTCCCCCCTGAACTGCCAACTACAGAAATTTTGCACAAGGACATACCACACACAAGCGTGGAAAGTGGATGCCTCATCATTCAGTTGGAAAACACTAAAAGTTTATGCCTTCCCACTACTGCCTCTCCTAGCAAAGGTACTCCTGAAAGCCAGACTAGAGAGGCCACAAATGATCCTCATTGCTCTGGACTGGCTACGACAGCACTGGTATCCAATATTAAGGAACATGGCACAAGGCCCAGCATGGATTTTACCTCAAATACCTCATCATCTGACTCAGCAAAACAATCAAATCCTGCACAGCCAGCTCAAAACCTTAAATCTGGCTGCATGGCAGATTACTTAACAAAACAGTCAACACTCCTCTCTAAAGCTGTTATGGATGTCATTTTGGAGGCCAGGAGGCCCAGCACCAGGAAATCTTATTCAGAAAAATGGAAAAGATTCTGTGCCTGGAACCGGACTCAAGGCCTAAACCCTCTTGTCCCAAATATTCCTCAGATATTACAATACTTAACTGAGATGCTGGTCAAAGGCCTTTCCTTTTCATCTATTAAGAGCCACGCCTCTGCTATTTCAGCTCATTACAACACGGATCCTCCTATTTTTTACATCCATTACTAAGACAATACCTCAGAGGGAATAAAAACATAAGACCGCCCCGGAGAGCACCAGCACCAGCTTGGGACCTCAACTTTGTTTTGGAAAAGCTTACTCTACCACCTTTTGAGCCAGCCATTTCAGCAGAATTAAAATTTTTGTCATGGAAAACTGCTCTGCTGCTGGCAATAACTTCAGCACGGAGAGTCTCAGAGTTACAGGCACTAATGGCAGTGGAACCTTTCATCATTTTTCATCAAGACTGGGTTTCCTCAAGAACAAACCCTACCTTTATGCCAAAGGTGGTATCCAGTGTGGCTCTTAACCAAACCATTAATTTGCCCACTTTTTATCCAAATCCCCAGAATAAAGGGGAGAGGCTTCTTCATTCATTGGACATACACAGGCAGTTTTGTTTCTAATTGGACAAAACAAAAGCTTTCAGAATATTTGAGCAACTGTTTGTATCCTATGCTGCAGGATCACAGGGAAAGGCTATTTCAAAACAGACCATTTCTAAATGGATAGGAAACTGTATCCATTTCTGCTACACACAACATGGAAAAACTGTGCCTAGTAACATTAGGCCACATTCTACCAGGGCTACAGCCACCTCAGCAGCCTTTCTTAGAGGAGTACCAACCAAGGATATTTTGGAAGCTGCAACTTGGAGTTCAGTGCACACCTTTACCAAACATTACCACTTACCTCTATACTCCAAATCCAGAGCTGGCTTTGCCACTGCAGTTCTGCAGGGCCTCCTAGCCACTCCTAACCCTATATAGACCCAGCCACCCAACCTCAGCTTTGGGATTCAACCCAAGTGTAATGATTGCAGCAGTGTAACACGATGAACATAGTACAGTTTTGTACCTACCGTAAATGCAGATGTTCGGGTGAATACACTGCTGCAGTCCAGGATGTTCATCGTGTTACACTACTGCAGTCATCACATTTGGGTTATCTGCCGTCAGGCTGTCCCACAGTCGGCCCGAGTTCCAAAGTCTTGGTCCAGCGTCGGTTGCGGTCACTTCTTCCCTGACGTCCATGCGACAGGGGTATAAAAGAGACAGCCAACACCATTTTCTCCAGTCTTTCTTGCCGCGTGGTGCGTGAAGCAGAAGCAGTTTGCAAGTGCCGGTCAGCCTACTCCTGAGATTTTCAATTTGAATTTCAGACAGAAGTCTTCAACCCCGTTGGAAAACTTTTCTTGCCTCAGACCGATGTCAGAAAAAGTTAATAATTGCATTTCTTGTGGGAAGCAAATACCTCATAAGGATTTTCATTCTTATTGTATTCCATGCCTAGGCCCAGACCACGACGTCACTGGTTGTCGGTTTTGTGCTAGGTTTAACAAGCGTACTATTAAACGTCGGTTTGACTTCGCCCAACATTACTTTGGTAGACAATTTAATTACACCATGCCGTTGGAGCAATCGACAACCGGGATGCATAAAAAGTGCAAAGATAAGGACAGGCAGCCGAGACCCAAACCAGACACCGAGGCCTCTGCTAGGCCAGTCACCGGTTCTCCTTTTTTCAGTGAGGCACCTATGCAGCCCCTGATGACCACGGATTTAGAACCACAGGCTGCCTCTGACTCCCAAGCGGAGATTGCTGGGCCTCCGGAGTCTTTACCATTAGGCCCTACCGACTCCCTTACTGAAGGGGAATCCAATGTAGTTGCAAGGCCTTCAGTTGCTGAAGGTGTCTTCAGACCGACTACACTTACTATTAAATCCTATGCAAAGTTGAAAACTCCTTTAAAAGTAAGGAAGCCAGTACAGCATTCTCCAGTACAAGGCTCTATGCCTAAGAAACAGATGCTTAAAATGGCCGAAGATTTAATTACCCTGATCAGGGGTTCCCATCCCCCTCCTGATAAAATGCCTAGACAGGAGGAAGACTACGCTTCATCTGACCAGGTTTCCATTTCCTCAGATTCTTCAGAGGAGCAGGAATACTCCTTCCCACCATATGAAGTCTCTGATGCTGAAGAGTCTGTCCCTTCAGCATCTCCCCCAGAGGACTACTCTTTTGGGGAAACCTTGCGTACCATGAGGGAACATTTCCACTGGGAAGGCCATGATTACTCTGAATCTAAGAAAAGGCTCTGAGAGTTCCTTTTACTGCCTCAGCACAGACCCCTTGCTATTCCACCAGTGCTAGACATTGTGGATGATGTTTATTCAGAATCTAGTCTTAATCCAGATTAATTACCTCCAGCCCCAGCCAAACCTGACAGATACTACAGAGTCCTTGACTCTCACAAATTCCTATACAAAAGCCGTGTTGCTGACCCAGAAACCATTTCCCAGGGTCCCAAAGGGGTTAAGGCCTCTATTGCTAAAAATCCTGTACCCTCTGAAAGGGATTCTAGAGCACTAGACAGATGGGGAAAGAAAGTATACACTTCAGCTACTCTAGCCATGAGGGCCTTAAATTGACAGTTCCACATGCTGAAATATCAGCAATTTTTGATGTCTCAATTAAAACAAAAAATGCTCACACATTCAGAGCAACCTGACTACAAGGAAATGCAGGATGTATTGCATGCAGCAGAACAAGTGGGTAAACATACTTTGCAATGTGGATTTGATTCTTTGGAAGCTTCTTGTAGAGCAGCAGTAACAGGGTATGTCATTCGTAGGCATGCTTGGTTAAAAGAACAAACTTTACCTGATCATGTTAAAGCAAAGTTATTGGATGCACCTTTACAGCAGGATGTTTTATTTGGTGTGAAAGCAGAAGAGGTTTTAAAGAAAATGGAGTATAAGGCAAAATCTATGCAGATGGTCAAGGCTTTTCTACAGGTACAACCCCCTCATTTTAGCAGAAATTGGCCAACCAAAAATTGGTCCTTTCCAACTTCAGATAGACCTCAGAGAGGCAGATACAGATGCCCGAGAGGCAGAGGTCAGCCACAAGGCTCATACAAGCCTCGGCAATGGGGTGCCACAACCCAGAAGGGAGGAGAAGACAGACCTCAAACATACAGAAACCAATCTCAATGACTTACCCCTTAGACTGCCAAGCAAATCCCTCTTGGCAGCTCCCTTGGGAGGAAAACTAGCACTTTTTGCAGACAATTGGCACATCATCACAAAAGACAAATGGGTTCTAAATACTGTATCTCAAGGATACAGGTTCCACTTTCACACTTTACCAAGGATAAAAGGAATGCCAAATCTGCCACCAAATCAATGGGCAGAGGCTCAAAGACAAATTGCAGCACTCATGGACATGAGAGCCATTCAAGAGGTTCCTATACAGGAGCAAGGACAAGGATTTTACTCAAGACTATTTCTGGTCCCCCGAAAAGACAAAGCCTGGAGATGCATTCTGGACCTTTCGATTCTAAACACTTACCTGGAAGTTCCCAAATTCAAAATGTTGACACTACAGCAGCTTCTTTCCATGCTGGGCAAGGAGGCTTGGCTAGTAACGTTGGACCTCAAGGAGGCATACCTGCATGTCCCTATCAGACAAAATTGCAGAAGATACCTCAGATTCTTAGCAGGTTCAACACATTACCAATTCTCTGCACTGCCCTTTGGCTTATCTACTGCGCCCAGGGTCTTCACAAAATGCCTGGCACCAGTAATTTGCGTACTGCAGACAATGAGGAATTCAAATATATCCATACCTGGACGACTGCCTTATTCAAGCAGAAAGCAAGGACATTCTTTTAAAACATCTGGCATTTGTAAAAAACCTGCTAAGTTGCCTAGGGTACACAGTAAACGAAAAGAAGTCAAAACTAGTGCCCTCACAAGAGATAATATTCCTGAGTGCCAACTTAAATACAACGGCCCAGATGGCTTATCTCATGCCAGACAAGCAAGGACAACTGACTCAATATTTCAAACTAATGGCAACAAAAACCCAGCTCCCTACAAGAAAAATTCTGCAGGCCTTGGGGTTCATGGCATCTTGCATACTACTAATTCCATATGCCAAACTGCATATGAGGAAATTACAATGGTACCTAAAAAGCGTATGGACTCAGCACAGCCACAGCTTGGAAACAATAATACCTCTCATTCCCTGCCTTCAACATGAGTTTCTATGGTGGGCTCAGGCTTGTCACCTCAACAAGGGTCAGCCTTTCACCCTACCCACAGCCAGGCAGACAATAACAACTGATGCATCGGATTACGCCTGGGGAGCACACATGGCAGGACAGTGTATTCAGGGCAAATGGAATGCAGATCAAATGCATCTCCACATCAATCAAAAAGAGATGCTAGCTGTACAAAATGCCCTAACAGCCTTCAAGGACCTCCTAGTACCAGGACAACATCTAATAAAGACAGATAACACCGCAGTGATGTGGTACATAAACAAACAAGGGGGCACACATTCCTACCCCCTATGCAGGCAAGCAATGACCTTGTGGAATACAGCACTGACCTACCAAGTCCAACTGCAAGCACAATTCCTGCCAGGAAAGAAAAATACATTGGCAGACGATCTAAGCAGAAATATCATGGACCCTCACGAGTGGGAAACTAAATCCACAGGTATTCACAATGATAACTCAAAAATGGGGGAGCCCAGACATAGATCTTTTTGCCTCCCCCCAAAACTACCAACTGCGGAAATTTTGCACAAGGACATACCACTCACTAGCTTGGAAAGTGGACGCCCTATCATTCAGTTGGAAAACATTAAAAGTGTATGCCTTCCCTCCACTACCTCTTCTGGCAAAGGTGCTCCTGAAAGCCAGACAAGAGAGGCCACAAATGATACTCATTGCTCCAGACTGGCCATGCCAACACTGGTATCCAATATTAAGGAACATGGCTCAAGGCCCACCATGGATTTTACCTCAAATTACTCACCTGCTAACTCAGCAAAACAATCAGATTCTACACAGCCAGCTCAAGACCTTAAATCTGGCTGCATGGCAGATTACTTAAACAACCAGTCAGCATTCCTTTCTAAAGCTGTTATGGATGTCATTTTGGAGGCCAGGAGACCCAGCACCAGGAAAACATACTCAGACAAATGGAAGAGATTCTGCGCCTGGAACTAGGCTAAAGGCCTAAATCCTGTTGTCCCAAATATTCCTCAGATATTGCAATATCTAACTGAGCTGCTGGACAAAGGCCTTTCCTTTTCATCTATTAAGATCCACGCTTCAGCTATTTCAGCTCATTACAACACGGATCCTCCTATATTTTCACATCCATTACTAAGACAGTACCTCAGAGGGGCTACGAACATAAGACCGCCCCGGAGAGCACCAACACCAACTTGGGACCTCAATTTTGTTTTGGAAAAACTTACTCTACCACCTTTCGAACCAGCTTTTTCAGAAGAATTACAATTTTTATCATGGAAAACTGCCCTGCTGTTAGCAATAACTTCAGCATGCAGAGTCTCAGAGCTACAGGCCCTAATGGTAGTGGAACCTTTCATCATTTTTGATCAAGACAGAGTCTCTTTACGAACTTAACCCTACCTTTATGCCAAAGGTGGTATCCAGTGTGGCTCTAAACCAAAGCATTAATTTACCCACCTTTTATCCAAACCCCCAGAATAAAGGGGAAAGGCTCCTACACTCTTTGGACATTCACAGGCAATTACATTTCTACTTGGATAAAACAAAGGCTTTCAGAAAATCTGACCAACTGTTTGTATCCTATGCCGCAGGATCACAAGGAAAGGCTATTTCAAAACGGACCATTTCAAAATGGATAGGACATTGTATCCGCTTCTGCTACACACACCATGGGAAGCCTGTACCTGGTAACATTAGACCCCATTCCACCAGGGCTACAGCCAGATCAGCAGCCTTCCTCAGAGGGGTACCAACCAAGGATATTCTGGAGGCTGCAACTTGGAGTTCAGTGCACACCTTCACCAAGCACTACCACTTACCTCTATACTCAAAAACCAGAGCTAGCTTTGCCACTGCAGTTCTGCAGGGCCTCCTAACTACTCCAAACCCTGTTTAGTACCAGCCGCCCAGCCTTAGCTTTGGGATTCAACCCAAGTGTGATGACTGCAGCAGTGTAACACGATGAACATAGTACAGTTTTGTACCTACCATAAATGTAGATGTTCGAGTGTTTACACCTCCCTTTCTATACAATCTGTATAATGTATTTTTATATGGTGTATTTGCTTATAGCTGTAGCTATTGTTTTCTCCTTATGATAGTTTATTTAGGATTATGTATTGCCTTCCTATTTGGGGGCACCTGACATCTGGGGCAAGAAAAACTGAAGAAAATGGCATTGGCTCCCTCTTTTATACCCCTGTCGCACTGACGTCCTTGAAGAAGCGACCGCAACCGACGCTGGACCAAGACTTTGGAACTCAGGCCGACTGTGGGACCGCCTGATGGCAGATAACCCAAGTGTGATGACTGCAGCAGTGTGAGCACTCGAACATCTACATTTATGGTAGGTACAAAACTGTACTTTACCCTCCCTCCAATCCCACCTTCTTAGCTGGGACTTATCTATACCTCTCTATCCTTTACAACCTATGTGGTGTATTTGCTTGTAGCTATAGATATTGTTTCTTATTTTACCTGTATGTGTTATTAGCAATATGTATTGCCTACCTATTTGGGGGCACCTGACATCTGGGGCAAGAAAAACTGAAGAAAATGGCATTGGCTGCATCTTGTATACCCCTGCCATTCTGACGTCAGGGAAGAAGCGACAGCAACCGACGCTGGACCGAGATTTTGGAACTCTGGCCGACTGCGGGACCGCCTGATGGCAGATAACCCAAGTGTAATGACTGCAGCAGTGTATTCACTCGAACATCTACATTTATGGTAGGTACAAAACTGTACTTCCCAGTCCTACCTGACTGGTAGACAGCAGGCGGTACTATGGCAGGGCAAACTCTCCAGCCAGTTACCTCTCACACTTGATGTCCCTCAAGGGTCCATACTAGGTCCACTACTCTTCTCTATTTTTATCAACAACCTCCACACTGCTATCCCTAAAGCCACCTGCATCCAATATGCAGATGATTCCACTCTCATCTGCTCAGCCACCTCCCCATCCGACTTGCAAATCTTAACCCAAAATACATTTAACACTATCGAGAACTCGCTCACCAATCAACACCTACTTCTGAACCCCAATAAAACTAAACTTCTACTCTTCTCTCCCACTAGTAGATCCACCACACTTTTATTCTCTGTCACATCTAACAATGGTACCACTATTTCCCCAGATAGTCACACCAAACTGCTAGGGGTTATCATAGACAATAATCTCAAATTTGACATACAGGTCAACAAAACCATACAGCCCATCAATAAGAAGCTTAGATCACTGTATAGAAACAAGACATTTTTAACCCCACTGGCTAGGACTGCAATCGCCCGATCACACCTACTCTCTTATATGCCTTCCCTGTACTCTCAACCCTCAACAAATCCGAACTAGGTAAGCTGTCCCATAGCTACAATAATATTTCCAGATTCGCCACTGGCTCCACCTATAGAACCCACCACTGCCAGAACCTTAAACAACTAGAGTGGCTAGAACTGCTCAGCTTAATTCAATTCAATCAACTCTTAATAGCGCACAAAACTTTGTACCACCCTGAGAATACCCCCTCACTTAAAAATATTATTAAGCCATATAGCAACCTAAGATCCTTACAGTCAGCCGATAAACTACTGGTCCAAACCCACAAAGCTAATAACTCTGCTGGTGAATCCCTGTTTGCCAACTTCATTGGCAAAACCTGGAATTCGTTGCCAAACTATATAACCCTACAATCCTCCAAAAGTCTCTTCAAAAAAAAACCTCAAACAGTATCTCAAAGTGAATTGGCTATGCTCATGTACCAACCCTGATTAAGTTATGAACTAAAAGCATATTCTGCAATTATCATAACTTGTAACTACATCACCAGTCTCTGCTTCCAATCTGATGTCTCTTACTTTTAATTGTCTGTCCATGATAATTATGAGTCCCTACTAGGGAACACTACTAACCCATTGTATATAATCACTTTGTTTTTATAATTGTTTGCTAACTTCTGTGTAATCTATGTAAGTTTGTCTTTGTGGAGCTTTTCTCCCCGGGCCTCCACTGAAAATGGACATGTATCCTGTCAGACTATCCAGGTAAACAAATGTAAAATAATAAAATAAATAAATTTGTAATGTACACAAGAGATAGAGCAGCTTGATAGTGTAAAATTTCTCATCTTGATCTAGAGGCATGATGAGCACTGACCTGTGAGAATCTCACATCAGGACATGTTGCAGTACAGTAGTCATGTCTCTTAAATGGTGTCTGCAGCACCTTTACTTGAGGAAAGTGATTGCTACGGGATGGGCAGTTTAATCCACCTGGGATCGTAGCCTTTTGGGTAATATTTTAGTATAGATTTTCATATGTATCCAGAATAAAGTGATAGTTTTATGTTTATCTGTAAGGAAAGGTCTTTAATTTCTTTGAAAATCAGCACTATAGGTTACCTGTGATTGCAAAGGGACTTGCTGTTTCTTTTTGTCATTCCTTTTAACACTATAATTATGGAAATTATGGTGAGGGATTGTAAAGATTTAACAGAATTCCACTAATAGCACACACTGTTTAGGAACCTAATTTTAAGTATAATACTTAGCACTTCTCTGACTCTCCCGTTTTGGATACTAGATATCTTTACAAATATTACAATGATTTCAGAAAGTCACTATATATCAAGAAATGATAAAAGACTAGCTTGTCATTTGATGCAAAGAAGCATAGCTGGATTTTTTTTAGCAGACTGTCCTGGTATGTTTTATTTTCTCATGAGTTTGGTGGACTTCATTATTAGTGTACTTTGTTCTATGAATTCTTTTGGTTTAATTTCTCCAAGCGTTTTGGGTTTCTAATACCATGACAGGAATGCACCCCTTTCCAAAGTCAAAGTATTATTAAAGTTTGTGAAATTAGTATGGTTTCAAACTTTGATGTTAGCCTAAAGTGCTTTTAGCAGCTCTTACAATGTGTCCCTACTTTGACTCCTTCTGCAATTCATACAGAGTTACATGTATTGGTAATGTATCTAATTACCACTGTAAATTCTTTTTTATGAGACCCATTACTCCTATTACTATTGAAATTATCTGGGTAGCTTTCTTCCACATTGCCCTAATTTCCGCCTTCAAATCCTAGTATGTTATGACTTTGTGTCTCTCTGTACATAAAACACTGTAATCACTGGGTGTAGCGAGCTCAATGCTACTTTTGTCTTCTTTTCATGGACTACTGTATTTGTTTTTCTTGCATCTTTTTTTGAACTGTTGGTATTGGGTGATCCCATATGATATAAACTTGATAATTTTATATAATGCTTTGTGGTTATTTCCAATGTGTCTCAGCAACTTCAATATTATAATGTTTTTGCACAATCCCCAATACAACAGTGTTGCCATATTAGTATGCCTTTCAGTATACAGGCCTTCTATTAGTCTATCACATCCAGCAACAAGATGTGCAACTGTTTTGAATTCTGTTTTACAAACCCTGCATTTGTCTGTTTCTCTGACATGTTCAATGGACTTTGCAAACCAACATGTATGTAGTCCACTATACTTGACCACCAATATTAATTTTCCATCTTATTTATACTGAATATTACCATATGCCTTACTGACATCAACTATCACAATTTTTGTTTCCACTTTTTTATTAATGAAATCAATTACTTCCCTTATTATCCACAATAGAATTTTACTCCCCTTTCCTTTTCTCCCAAACAAATTCTGATCATATAATCTTTCTATTTTACATTGTAGTCTTTTAGTAACTATTCTCATGAAAATGTTATAATCTGTGTTATTCACTGTAATTTGGCTCCAGTTTATTTCATCTTTATCTCCTTTTTTTTAATATAAATTTTATCACACGTGTGTAAATTGGTTTACCTTCATAAGTGTGTTATGCATGTGGGCGAATCCACTATGTGTGAAAGGAGGTTCCCAAATTGGCAATACCTCAAAAAAAATTGTCCGAATGTGCAATGTGCAAATGCACATTGGCATTCAGTCATTGCAGATTCGACATTTTGGGTGCGGATTGCACTATAGTGGGGATCGGGAAATAAACCCTTTCCCCACTGTAGTGTGATCTCGGAGTTAGTATATTAAAGTAGGGGGTGTGTGGGGGATGCAGGAGGGCTTGCCCCCCTACATTATGATGCGCCTTCAACATTTTAGTTTGAAAATCAGCGAATCTGCTGTTCAATTTGCAGATTTTCGAACTACGGAGACTTTTGCAGTTTAAAATTCACATTTTTGGTTCGCACAAAAGCACGATCGATATTGTCATTTCTGACAATATGAAGGTAAACCGTGCAAATTTCTTTATACTTAATTCTTTCTAGCCACTCATTCAATACTTCTATAAACACTATTTTTGTCAATGATACATTTCTTTATACATATTATATTCAATTCCATCCAAACCTGTAGCTGAATTAACATTAATATCTTTCATGATTTCATTCAACTCATTTATATTTATTTTTCTTTCTAAAGATTTATCTTCCTTATTTAATTTTTTACCATTATAAATTTGTTCTATGTTAACTTTTTTACTATATAAATCTAATACATATTGTTTAATTTCTTATATTTCTCCTTGTTCTTTACTTGTTTACTTTCTTTATTTTTAAATTCTCTTATCTTTTCAACTTTTACTATCTTGCGTAATTACGGTGCTGCTACTTATTTTCCTTGTAAGAAATATTTTTGCTTATATAACAATTTATTAACCTTATCCTGATTTCTTCTATATAATTCTTTTTTTCATAAATTATTTTTTCTTCACTCGCAAGTCTTTAAATATTTCTAGACTTAATATTTTGCATTCCATTATTTCTTTTTCTTTTCTTTTCTATACCTTCTAAAGTATTTTTTTTTAATTCTTTTTGAATTGACTCCACCATATTCTTCCATTTTCATAAAAATCTCTCATACTGATATGTTACCATAATTCTGTAATTTCTTTTCTTTCTCCTGAATCTTTTTCATTTAATCCTCTTATGCCTTTTCCTATTTTAATGCATTTCTCATTTTCATGAATTCTTATCCAAATCACCACATGATCAGAGAACCCATTATATTTAATTCCTTAAAAATAATCAATTTCTGTCTTAACTTCATTTCTTTTTTAATTCCAATGTTTATTTTCCCATATTTTGAATTTTCTACTTTTCATAATTTCAATACCAATTTTAACATCGCAGCTATTCTTTTTATTTCTCAAATTGCAGTCACCTGTCATTATTATATCCATGTTAACATATACATAATTAAGTATAATTTTAAACATTTATTTTTCTTTTTTTGTCACAAGTGCATATAAAACTGTTAGTCTATATATATGTTTTTTCCATATTATATCCACTCTTCTAAATAAGCCCAGTTCTAATATTGTAATATCTAATATTTTTATATTTTCTTGGCATAGTATACATATAGCTGAATATGTTTCTTTGCCTATATTCCAAATAACAGCACAGTTCCAAAGTTTTTCTGTTTGCACCCTTTCTTCTTCTTCTGTTAACATTCTAATGTCTTCTAATACTATTACTTGAGCATCTACTGCAGCACTCCATTGTAAAATACTATTTTTCTCGTAATATTCTTCATACTGTTCACAGCTAATATGTTCAGCTTTATAGAACAGTTATTAGAATAATCTTCTTATCCCTTATCTTTCTTATTCTCGCTTACCATTATATTTTTAAATTTTCTTTTTCTTTCCTATTGAATTTTTCTTGCCGGTTACTATATGACGCTCCTCTTCACTTGTTTCATCTGTCTCTCTTTCTTTTTCTTTCTCTTTCCCTTTAAATCTAAATACCATTTCTATGTTTTTCTTGTTATGTTATGTATTCTTGTATAGCATTATTTTCTAACTCTTTTTCTTGTATAATTATATTTTCTTTTTCATTTTTCTTGTATTTCTTCCATATATTCTAACCATGAATGTACTGATTACCACATTTCTTACATTCCAGTTTGCATTTCTTTGCATTATGACCTGTTTGACCACATAAATAACATTTTTTTTGTCACAGTCATTAATTAAATTATCACCTTTTCTGCAAAATAACAAGTCTTTGGTTGTCTTTTGTATCTCACAAAGCCTTTATTGCCATGCATATTAATAATCCTAGGTATGTGTATCACATTGTCATTTTCCATTTTTAAAATTATTCTACATCCCCAACCCCCAATCCAATCTTCTTTTGTCATAGATTTTAGTACTATCCACCACTTCTTTACATATTGTCAACAAATATTATTTCAGTTCTTTTGCTCCCACTTCAGTTCTAAACGGAATCAAAATTCTTTTTTTGTTTATTTGTTTGCCTGAAAAAGGCTTGCACAACATATTCTGACCATGGAAAGTCTGCTTTGTTTTTTACATAGGCCCCAAAACAGTTTTCCATAGCCTGGCCAGTTTAAAAAAAAGTCACAAAAGGTTTCTTTAATTAAAATGAAAGTTCTTACCTCTTCAGCTATTATTCTCAGAGATGCAATAACATTGTGCCATATTTCATATCTGTCCAGGCCTTTTCTTTCTTACTGTTGACCCAAACAACATATTTTTCTTTACTTCCTCCATCTCTGTCTTCTCCTTAGCTCCTTCTTCTACCATTTGAGCATAGGACTTTATTTTCTGGAACCTTCTTTGGCTGTTTTTTCCTTTTCTTTTTCTCCCTCTTCTATTTTTTCCATAATGTCACTCCAGGATACAGCAGTTCCACTTTCTGGCTCACTGTGATTAATTAGCTCCTCCAGATACTCATCCAGGAACCTCCCAAATGGAAGGTTAAGATAACTTATTTTTCTCCAATTTCTGCCATTTCAAACAGATTTTTCTGGAAATGTTCTGTATGATACCACAGTTTAAGGAGGATTTATAATAGAATTGGAACCCTGATATAAATAAAAAGATAAGGTGTCTGGACCTGCCAATGTTCAGATTTGTGCGCAGACAACTTGGGGCATCTTCAAAATGAATGAACATCAGGAGCAACATTCCTGGTGCATTTTGTTGGCTCACTAATTGTTAAACTACAGGGATTATTCCCAGTTTGTTGTGTCTTTTGGCTTTTCCCGGTTAGGGGTCGCCACAACAGAACTGTGGTCCGCTAATGATTGGCAGTAGATTTTTACGTGCCGAGTTGCCAGCCCTGATGCACAGATGTCATTTAAATTCATTGTAGTGTGCTGTGGATAAGCAGATAATGGCAACAATGACCAGTGTGCCCACTTTGCATTTATAATAGTTTAACAAACCACACCAGTACTGTCTGTGAAAGAAAATAATAAAGTATTTTGAGACCTTAATTGGCTTACAGTATTGTAGTAAATACTTCTGCAAGGAAAAAACTGAGTTCAGAGAGAGCAAAACAGTGAATGAACACCATTTGTTAAACTGTGTCTTCAGTATAGTATAGCTAAATGCCTTTATCACCAATTTATTTATTTAGCAAAATGGATTTTGAATGTACAGAACTGAATACTGTTCTTATAGCAAATGAAGTAGGCTGCTGGTATGAAACCTTTAATATCTGACTAGTGAAGCGATTTTAAAATCCTAAGAAACAAGCAAGATGACATGCCATTCAGAAGCAAAAACAAGTAGCTGATATGTGTTCGCTTACATTGGATTAATGGATGAATAAATGATATTCTGCTCCTGCTTTAGAAATATAGAAGATTTTATGTTAACTTCAGGTAACAGAAGTATGTAGCAACAAGCATTCCTTTGCTGTTTTTAAACTGTGACTACACTTTGGAAAGCAAATAAATAAAAATTAAAAGTAACTAGAGCAGAGCGGCTTAAATCAAAACTTTATTTGTTATCCTTGCATTGTGAGGAGGAAATTCATAGTTTGATACTCTATGAAGCTCTCAAAAGGGAAAACTAAGAGGAAGGTTTCCAGCATCAGTCTTATTTCTATTTATTAATACATGATGTTCTATGTTTCTTGTAAGGGAGCATCTCCGAGTTCTTAGATGAATTGGATACCGTATGTAGACAGATACTTCGGTGCATTCCTGGTGGTGCATCCTGATCTATTGCTCCATCTTTCAGTAAGGTACTATAATCATATTCTGTAAATGTGCAAAGCAGAAACTGTGCATTTTACAGGTTCACAAGTTCATAGGTTCTTTCTAAGATTACAGCCAAGGAGATCATTGAGAAGCTCAGCCACACCACCCAGTTCTGATAGGAAACTAACAATTTTGTACAGCTGTTTAGGACTACAGTGAGTTTAACTTGTAAATTGTTACTCTGTGTGGGCTGATGAAATCACTGAAAGCCCGAGAAATTTAACATTCATATGCTTATCTTTTGTAGGAGTTTGCAAAATGTAAAACATTTTAACCCTTTTCTGAAAACTTAAGCAAAAGAAATTTAAACATTGCAAGATTTATCACCTGTGAAAAGTGTCATCAGTCTGCATATCATTGCATTTGAAAATACAGGAGTTACATTACACTAAATGCAGATAAACCACAATGGAAGTTCTGTTTCATTATTATGTATATGGAGCTCTGTTGGCACAAATTGAGGTAATTTATATCTTGTATTGAGATAAAATTAAAAAAATCATTTAACTGTGTGATTGCATTGTGGCAAAAGTGCAGGGAAAATCATTGACAAGAACAGGCGTCAGGAGCTGTCACAAGGCAGGTAGTCAAGCTACATTCTGTTACTTCATTACAGCTCTCCTTTTCCATAGGCTATAGCTTCTTTCTAATTGCAGTTGTTAAATACTTTTCTGTTATGGTGGCCGGAAGGAAATACATTGCCTGCAGCAAAGTGACCATGACAAAGGGTAGCACAGTTGTTCCCAGTTACTATGTTAAGTAACCCTAGCATACACTAGAACTTTCAAGTAGGCATAAACGACCCATAACTTCCATAATTATATGAGTAGTTTTTCATGTTTTGTTGTTTGCAGTATAGCACAAAAGATGTGAGGATTTTAAGCCCAGCAGACTGACACTATTAATACTTTTAGCACTGTTATTTACCATGCCATTTACTTATTTTATTTATGAAACATTTCAGAACTGATTTCACGATAAGTTTCAGTAAAGATGGGTTAAAAATGGCTGCATGTAAATCCATGCTGCAACAAAGAGGAATGGAAGAAACTATTGACTTAGGATGAGACTCGAAACTCCCTGCAAAACTGAAACGGAATTAATGAACATTATAAAATATCTTTTGAGGGAAAACAAGATACTTCACTTCAACAGTGACAGTAACATTCTAAAATGAAGTAACTAATGGCCTGCTATAAAAACCACCATCTGCTATAAGAAATTATAATTTGAGAAATAAAATTCTCTTCACATTGTAGACCACATTTTGTTTTTTTGTTTTTTTTTTTACAGAAGGGAGTGTTTCAGTAATGATGATTAGTATCAGTGCTTTAAATTGATTAATATTTTGTTGTACAACCAGTAGAATGAAAGCCAGTTGTAACATAAATGTAATTAGGAATACAATCTTGTTATTGGCTGTTTGTTTCTCCAGTTCAATTCTTGCTTGAAGTACCTTTCTATACGGGGTTTGTACACACAACCTGTGTCTATGTGGACTTTAACTAGATGTTCTGGTTTTACCCACATAAATGGATGAATTAACATTCCCCAGAATTCCTGCAGGGGTGTGTACTGCATGACTATGAGTGAGTTAATGTGTGCTTCCTGAGATGATTTAGTTCTCCATTCAGAATTAGTTTTTTTTTCTAACTTGTGCTTCTGAGTGTTAGGCTAGACGACTGCTCCCCTGCTACCCCAAAATTGTATTACAGCATATAAACAGAGAATGAAGGACGGAACCATTGTTGAATTTGTGTGTCAATAATAAGAATTATAGCAACATATTTATTTAGCATTGTTTACTGTAATGGCAATTAAGTGTAATAAACAGTCAAACCAGTTCCATCCTGAAAATCTAGATAAAAATTTCACAGTCATCACTTGCCCATTTTGATAAGCAGTTCAGCTAAAAAGTGAAAACCCTTGAGCTACCCCTGTAATAACAGTTTTCCTTTGACTCATTCATGTCTTTTGCACCTTCTATGGGGTTCCACTGATCATGCCCATAGAGTAAATTATAAACGTACTGTTCTTCCTCCCATGCCTTGTGCCCCTATAGGCACTTTTTGAAAAACTGACAAGTACTCCTCTTAACTGTGCAGTTAGAGTAGCACAATTCCAGTCACGAAGTACCACCATCTTGAATCTTTAACTGCATAAAAGAAAAAAGTGCACTTCATATTCAAATATAAGTAAAAAATATTTTTTCTTTACCTTAGAAAGGAAGAATCTGGTTGTTCCTCAACCGCCACGTGAATGCCCACTGCAGGGAGTTGCAATGCCAGACAGCTTTTCCTCTAGGCAGTTTATCTACTCACAATCACAACTAATGTAGTATTTAAAAAAAAATTCTATTTTCTTTTTAATATTTTTAGACCACCATCTGGCTATTTACCCGCTGCTTTCTATTGTGTTTCTTGTCGTTTCATCTGGAGCTACCTAGATGCATAGCAGTCCAATTGGCCAGGTATTCAGTGAACTCAATCTTCTGTGTAGCTATGGATGGAACCAATAGCATCTTACAGTACATCTTTCAGTTCAGTTACTAGATCACAGAAAGAATGTTCAAGCATTGAAAATATGCACATTGTTTTGTTTGTAATTTAATGTGTTTGTACAAGAAGATGAAATGGGAGTTTTAGCAATTTTAGCATAAGCTAGGAGCCAAGAGTAAGAGTCATTTCTGAATGTTCTTTCTCTAGAAAATTATTGTGGAAAATTATTGCATTTGAGGTACGTGCGGATGCTGTTTTGTGGTTAGAATGATAAGAGAGATGGCTAGAAAGGTGCTTGGTGTGACATCTGGAAAGAGGAAGGAGGACAAGGAGACCTGATGGTAGAATGAAGAAGTACAGGAGAGTATACAGAGAAAGAGGTTGGCGAAGAAGAAGTGGGATTGTCAGAGAGATGAAGAAAGTAGACAAGAGTATAAGGAAATGAGGTGAATGGCAAAGAGAGAGGCGGCAAAGGATAAGGAATATGAAGAGTTGTATAAAAGGATGGACACTAAGGAGGGAGAAAAGGACCTGTACCAATTGTCTAGACAGAGGGACTGAGCTAGTAAAGATGTGCAGTAGGTAAGGGTGATAAAGGATAATGAGGGAAATGTACTCAAAAGTGAGGAGAGTGTGTTGAGCAGATGGAAAGAGTACTTTGAGGGGCTGATGAATGAAGAGAATGAGAGGGAGAGAAGGTTGGATGATGTGCGGATAGTGAATCATGAAGTGCAGTGGATTAGCAAGGAGGAAGTAAGGATAGCTATGAAGAGGATGAAGAAAAAGGCTGTTGGTCCATATGACATACCTGTAGAAGCATGGAGGTGTTTAGGTGAAATGGCAGTGGAGTTTTTAACTAGATTGTTTAATGAAATCTTGGAAAGTGAGAGGATGCCTGAGGAATGGAGAAAAAGTGTTTTGGTACCGATTTTTTAAGAATAAGGGTGATGTGTAGAGCTGTAGTAACTACAGAGGGATTAAATTGATCAGTCACAGCATGAAGTTATGGGAAATAGTAGTGGAAGCTAGGTTAAGAAGAGATGTGATGATTAGTGATCAGCAGTATGGTTTCATGCCAGGAAAGGGAACTACAGATGCAATGTTTGCTCTGAGAGTGTTGATGGAGAATTACAGAGAATGTCAGAAGGAGTTCCATTGTGTCTTTGTGGATTTAGAGAAAGCATATGACAGGGTGCCTAGAGAGGAGTTGTGGTATTGTATAAGGAAGTCGGGAGTGTCAAAGAAGTATGCAAGAGTGATACTGGATATGTACGAGGGTAGTGTGAGGTCTGCAGTGGGAGTGACGGATACGTTTAAGGTGGAGGTGGGATTACATCAAGGATATGCTCTGAGCCCTTTCTTATTTGCAGTGGTGATGGACAGTTTGACAGATGAGATCAGACAGGACTCCCCGTGGACTATGATGTTTTCAGATGACATTGTGATCTGTAGGTAGAGTAGGGAACAGGTGGAGGAGACCCTGGATAGGTGGAGATATGCTCTAGAGAGAAGAGGAATGAAGGTCAGCAGGACTAAGACAGAATATATGTGTGTGAATGAGAGGGCGCATAGAGGAATGGTGAGGATGCTGAGAGTAGAGGTGCGAAGGTGGATGAGTTTAAATACTTGCGATCAACAGTTCAGAGTAATGGTGAGTGTGGAAGAGAGGTGAAGAAGAGAGTACAGGCAGGATGGAGTGGGTGGAGAAGAGTTAGGAGTGATTTGTGGCAGACAAGTACCAGTAAGAGTGAAAGGGAAGGTCTACAAGAGGATAGTGAGACCAGCTATGTTATATGGGTTGGAGACAGTGGCATTGACAAAAAGGGAGGAGTCAGAGCTTGACGTGGCAGAGTTGAAGATGTAAAGATTTGCACTGGGTGTGATCAGGATGAACAGGATTAGGAATAAGTATATTAGAGGGTCAACCCAGGTTGGAAGGTTCGGAGACAAAGCCAGAGAGGCAAGATTACGTTGGTCTGGACATGTGCTGAGGAGGGATGCAGAGTATATTGGGAAAAAGATGCTAAGGATGAAGCTGCCAGGTAACAGGAAAAGAGGAAGGCCTAAAATAAGGTTTATGGATGTGGTGAGAGAGGACATGCAGGTGCTTGGTGTGACAGAGAAAGATGCAGAGGACAGGAAGAAATGGAAACAGTTGATCTGCTGTGGCAACACCTAACGGGAGCAACCGAAAGAAGAAGACACACACGCACACACACACACACACACATATATATATATGTGTGTGTGTGTGTGTGTATTTGTGTATGTATATAGATGGGCATACACATTTATTTGCTAATCATGATAAAGCATTGATCACCATGGCCCTTTTAAGGTCTGTATTAGGTAATCGAACTTTTGAAAGTTCGGCTGCCATATGGTGGACACCATATGATCGAACTTTCAAAAGTTTGAATATTTAATAAAAAAAAATAAACTACACAAAACACCTACCTGAACATTTTAAGCAGCCCCCCCCCCGCTCTTTAAATGTACCAACTCCGAGATCGCACTACAGTGCAGAACAGGGAAATCTTCCCATTCCACTACAGTGTTCAAACATTCAAAAATCCAATCATATGGTGTCGACCATATGACACTCGGAATTGTGAATGTTCAAACATTCAATATAGAGCCCCCCTTCTAAGACTTATCCTGTGAGTACTGTCTTGTTACTTCACTTGCTGAGAGTTGCACAGTAGCTAAATGGAGACTGAGAGCATCAAGCACAGGACCAAAGAAAAAACACATGTTATGAGTTTATAGACTTAATCCTTTGTGCCCTGTGTGCAAATTATGTATTTGCCAGTTATGAACACCCAGAAGGAGTTTATAAAGTATTACATGATATCAAATTAAAACTTACATAATGCTGGAAAGCTGTCTCTGTTACCTGGTGTCCGACTACAATCACCTTACAGATATTTATGCTTGTTGAATAATAAATATTTATGCATATTTATAGAAGTATGTCAGACAGTGTCCACACAGTAGCATGGTAGAACAGCATTTTGCTGGGCTGCTCAGCACGTAGGTCAGAAATATAAACTGAACCAAATTCAGTAGTCAGTAAGTGAAAACATATGTTTTTTATATGTCATTATGAATGTGTCTCATGTTAATATTTCTTTTAATAACTTAACCTAGGTAGAGCATATATGGTATTTCACAGCATCAAATAAAAACTTACATAATGCTGCAAAAGTCGCCATTGGTACCTGCTGTCTGCCTAAAACTATTTGCAGATATTTATACCTGGTTAGTAATAAAATATGCATATATATATATATATATATATATATATATATATATATATATATATCATATTTCTGTAAATATGTCAGGTATTTCACATACCCATTCAACAGAGCTGTGATGAATTGCTCCTCAGACAAATGGGGTGGACTATACAATACCAGAGAAAATGTGAGTGGCTTTCTGGAAATAAAATTAATATCTGCCATATGCTAATAACTACATTAATAACTTGAATGAAAAGGTGTTTATATCTAGTAGCATAGCTAGGGCAGGGCAAGAGGGGCAACTGCCCTGAGTGCAAAATATTAGTGGGGCGATTAGTCATCCTTCAACCCGATCGCTGTTTATTGCAGTACTAGTTTTTAAAAGCTGTTATTGCATTTGCAGACACGCCTGCGCACAGTAGCACTCCATTTGTGGTCTAAACTGTAGCAAGTAGTTTGCTATAATTTAAAAGTAAACTAAAACCTGGGCACTGTAGAACTCCGTGCAGGGTATATAGTGTAGCAACAGCAGTTTTCTACAGTTTAAAAGAGAAAATACATATTTTTAAACTAAAAGACTGAGTGCTGAAGTGCTGTAGGTTAAAAGAAGAACTTATTATTATTATTATTATTATTATTATTATTATTATTATTATTATTATTAGAGTTTGCTGAAGGAGGTTCAGGGCACAGAAATGGAACCTGAATGGCTGGGGCAGAAAAGAGGGGATGTGTCATGTATCTGACTACCTGGTGGTCGTCCAGTAGGAGGAGCAGACTTTTTTGCTTACTTTAAGAGCTAAGGGGGTGGAGTGCTAGTGTTTGGAACCATCACAGTGCGCTGGATGAGCTCATTACACTTCTGTTTTTGTGATACTCCATGATACCAAATGCTGGGAAATGTTTGGCCTAGTAGTTGGTGACTAACTAGCAGTGCTTTGCAAATATTTATATTTATTTTTCCTTATCCATACAAATTTCTACAATGCAAATAACTCAAAAATGGAGGAACATATACAAAACAGCTTTGTAGCAAATTGAAGCTGACCTCTACATGAACAAAAGTCGCATTGAAAGTTAGTGTCTCTGTACTGTGGTTAGAGAGATACTAATAGTTATTTAATATGATTATAATAATGTAAGGTATGTATTATCTAATTAGTTGTGTGAAGAGTGGGTAAAGATAGATGAAGGCTGCCAGCCTAGCCAGATAGAATTTTGCAGATAATTCTGTCATTTGTAAATATGATTGTAAACTACAGGCTTGTTGTCTTAAATGTAAAGAAATAGTGTTACATGTGAAACTGAAAAAAAATGAAATGGTGCTCTCTATTGACCACGTAAAACATGTTGTGACCCTTTGATCTAAAGCCGGCTCCAGCCAGTCTAGGTGAAGACATACTTGCTATTGTTTTAACCAAGAGTTAAACTGCTAGATTTAAACATGCAAATATATTTTTATTGCTCTGCTTCTTGACAGGCTGCAAGATAAAAGGAGATGTTAAGAATGTAAATGCAGTTTCTGTTAGCCTGGGAACCCAGGGAAGTGTGAAGAATGATGTAATGGGAACCAGGAGTGTGATTTTAAAAAACAGAGAGAATCCGAGATTATTGAGCATTTTTGTCTTGACAATCCAACTCACAGCACTCTGCCTTGCTCTATATGTAAGGAGTATTTTAGCACTGTGTTTTCTCTTAGAAATAGATAGGAACTAGAAAGATTAGACTAAGTATTTTTCTGTGATGTCAGAACTTTATTACTGCATTGTTTTACATATTTCTCTGTGATCTCTGAACTCTTGACTAGCGCTGTTTAGTCAAAAGTATTGTCTTGTGTTTTTAGTATTTATTATTAAATATTTTTAAACCCTTTCAACTGTGGCTGTTTTGTGTAGAGATAAGTTAAGCTCTTAAGTGTACTTGCATGTCTTTGGTAAAACTGTACAATGTCACTCTAATCAGCCTTGACTGTTTAGTCACACTTACCAACTGGATAATAATATTGTGCAGTAATAATTGGACACCCTTTTAAGGGCCTTTAAGTAGCTGATAAATTTTAGAGGGTGGTGGCAAGTGGTACTACCATATAGTCTGGGTAAAAGGGGTCTGCATACAGGCAGTAGAACACCTTAGGTGAAAAAGATAAATCAGAAGGAAACAACTTAGACTGTATGGGCCCTAGGATAGAGCCTTATGGATACCCTGATCATAACTTAGAATTTTACTTGCCCAGTTGTTGAATGCTACTTGCCATCTCCTATTTATAAGCCGTCGAGCTATCCTTAGTATCAGGGTTGCATTAGTACCATTGCTATCTAGGTGTTCTAATTTATTGATCAGTGTTTTGTGTATGACTTTATCAAAGGTTAAAGATAGCTCTCCAAAATTGTATTTCAAATTTTTTTTTTCATTTATGTCTGCTATTATATTATAACATTTTGATATTATAAGCTATTTTTAGACCTATTTTCAGTATATACACACTAATATGTGATTTCTGTCCTAACATTTCCAGTTTTGACAATAATGTTACAAAAATAATCTACATTATTTTTTCACAAGAAAGTAGACCTATTTGTTTCATTGAGTCTGGATTTGTCCTGTTTCCTTTTCCCTCAATGACCATTTTAAAAAGTGTATGTCTCCAGTCTTGAGGACTCACTACATACATAAATGGCCTAGTGTATAAAAAATGTTGTTGTACTTAAAGCTGACATTTTCTCAGGTCATTAGTACTAGTGCCATCTCCTCCTTGTGCTTGTTTGGGTCCAGTCTGCATAGTACTTTTTTCAATATAATCTAATTTGATTTCAGTATCTGAAGTTCCTTGGATATTACTAGCACAGATTATATCTCCTTTGTGGAATCAAAGGGATTTGTGTAACATTTTCTGCATATATCTACAGTATGTTGTATCTGAGAATGCCTTTTAGAATCTGTGCAGTTTATCAGTTTGTATGCCATTACTCCTTTTACATAGCTATAAAATGAATTCTTATTATGCTAAATATCTTTATACACATTTTCTTGAAAATGTTCTTGCTGTTGTCAAACACAGTCGGACAGATTCAGAAATGTTACCATGAGGTGTATACCTGGTAGTAACCATTTCACATTTAGAGACAGCCCTACAACAGCACTGCACCACATGGAGATGCAGCACACCAGTGGGGTGTCTCCTTAGCCAAACACAAATGCTAATTAGGCATTCTGCAGGAGCAGACTATGCTAATTAGCCAGGTGTTTCCCCCCCAAAATATGCCTGTAGGATTTAGTCTTGATCAACTGCATGATTTACATCAGCTGCCCATGTTATTAAACACAGCCAAACACTTATGTTCTCCTGATCATGTTATAAGTAAGTGCTGAAGAGTTTAGTGAACAGGTGGTGTTGGTGACTGTATTTATGTATGTATGTATGTATGCATATATGTGGTGCATGTGTGAGTGTATGTGGATGTATGAGTGGTTTAACGTGTGTGTGTGTGTGTGTGTTTGCATGCTGGGAGATTGCAGTAAGGGGGGGTAGTTGTTAGAGGATAGGTAGGGTAGGGATGTGTGTGTGTGTGTGTGTGTGTGTGTGTGTGTGTGTGTGTGTGTGTGTGTGTGTGTGTGTATGGGTGAATGACCGAGTGTGTCTGTGTGTGTGGTGTGGGGGGAGGCTGTTACATGTTCCGATTCCCCTAGACTAATGAGCAAATCCTGTGATATTGGAGAGTAGAAATGCTAAACATCATGGATGCACTTCATATTGTGCCTTAAAGGCACTTAGAAAAATGTTTTGCTTCGTAAATGATGTGGGTCTGTGGAATACTAGACACCAGGGATACTCTTTGCATCATGCCATTAAGGCAGTTAAGACAATTCAAGCCCTGTACCCTCAGCACTGACCAGCACCTTCTTAGTTCTCTGTGCCAGACTGGATACAAGGGATTCTTCTATTTATTACTTTAGTGTCTTTAAAATAATAATAATAAAAAGTTAAAGGTGGGGAAAATATTTGAACCTTGACTGTTTCACATAGGAATAAGTTTATCAATAAAGTACCTTAACCCTTTATACTAACTGAGATGTTATTGTGGTGGGGTATTTTCTACATAGTAAGAAGTATAAAACTTTTAATGTCTGGAATTATTCACTACTTACAACTGTCTGTGTCTTATGACAGACATAGCATGTGTAAGATGTAACAGCAGGAGCATTCTGCAAAATCAGGGACAGTTGAGAGGGATGGCAGATGTGTCCATGTGGTGGGAGGCTTCAAGACAAAGCCCGGACAAACACTAGGAAGACGTTTTAAACTATTAGGTGGAGTCACTTAAGAAGTTAATAGACCAACAGCTCTAGCATCATGATGGACATTGCAGACAAGAAGAATAAAACTCTGTCTGCCATTATTGATAGACTTTAAGGATCCATGATTAATGAGGACAGGGACAAAAAAGAATAGACTTCGGGACAGATAAGAAGTGTGCCTGTGAGTGTGTGTTTGTGTGTGTCTGTATGTGTGCGCATATGCACTTTTGTGTGTGTTTGAACGTGTGTGGGAGACTGAGATTGTGTGACTGTGCCAGTGCGATGCATGGGCCACCAGTGTTGACTACCTCAAGAAAGTGCTAATGTGCACTCCTAGTAGTTAAGGGTCATTCAGAAATATGCAAAGTAGGCAATGCTGAGTTTTTTCCTCTTTGTGGCAAATGTGTCTATGAATCACAATTTTCCACATCATGGAAATATTCCCTTCTAGCCACAGCTCTTACTGCCAGTGGTGGGGTTCTTTCTCAATCCTCTTGAAGGTGTCTGGTACTGCTCCTGGGGATTGCATATTATTGTTTTGTCTTATTAATAGGCAATCGTTTATGCTTTCTTTCCCTGAGACTTTGTCAGTTCTAGTTGGTTCACTTATTATTTGTGGTGGTTGTTTTTGTGTGTATTGTTGTTCAGGTGGGGGTTGTGCCCTGTCCATGTTTACATCTCAAAGCATTACAGTATCTTATTTTATGTGTTATGAATTCTAATACATTTTCTAAAGAGGATAATATTCATTGTAGATATATACCAGGTGAAATATACATAACACTTGTATCTAGCTTGAGTAAATGAATTTACTGTCATGTTTGCTAGACAAACTTCAGATTCAAAGGATGGGAATAGGTAGGTGTGATGTGGGTAACTAGAGAGGTTTAGAGTATACAGATTTCTCTTGCTCTTTTAGAAATGTTTGTCAATTCTAAGGATGTGAAAACTTGGTAGGAGAGTTTCTTCATCTCATGTTTTAGGTTTTAGGTTTTAGCCAGTTTTTTGTAATAGTTGACATGCCAGGTTTGTAATACTCTATCCAGCTATTAAGTTCAGTTATAACATAAGCTTCTTTTATTTATTTGGTATTATTATTTGTCCTCTAGAGACAGCATGATGCCTCTTTGCTTGACTTTAAAGCTGCATGTTGTGATAAGTAGGACATGAGTTTAGTTCAGCGTCACCACTTAGGACGAGATACATTACAATATATTTGTGGTTCTGGAAAAGTTTGTTTTATTTCTTCTAGTAGATGTACTACCTTTTTGGAAGGGTCTTTCTTAATCAGCAACTATTTTCATTTTAGTATAGTTGTATTGTATTTGTGTTGCTGTTGATATATAATAACGATTGTAGATACATTTGGGAGATATTTTGGGAATGAGGTTGGTAGTTGTTGAAATACGTATACTGCACAGGTGCCTGCTATCCTGTGATCCAAATTTGAATGGAACACATGATAGCTGCTATTAGTTACAAAGTTATATCTTGTTTTGGTGGCATGTTAGCTGATTTTTTATTGGTTATAATTAAGTTACATTTATATATTTATTGTTGTCTTTGGTGTTGAATGACTATACCATCAAAAGTAGAATTAGTATTAGGTGTTGGTTGGAAAAGTCCATTTAAAAGAGATTGGGTTGGGAGTGGTCTTAAGGTAACTTGTGTTGTACGCATATGTTTATGTGGGTGGGGCAGGGGCAATGTGACTTAAATGGAAGAACAACAGGCTATCCTGGGCTGGGGTTGGGAGGGGACCATAGCAGGCTGCCAATGAGTAGGTGTAATAATCAATCAGTATGTGCATGCATACTTTCAAGACCTTTAGCTGCACAGCAAAGCCATAGGCACAATCCCAAGAGTGCAGAGTAAGTTCAGTTTTTGTAAACTAGTTTTATAAAGAAATAAATGTGTAATATAATAAAGCAGAGATTGGTTTTGTTATTAAAATGTTAAAATAATTAATAGTAGTCTCACTGTTTTTCTGTGTAGCTTGTACCTGCTGAATTACTAGATGTTTGGTATCCCCGTGTACATGGGCATCATGGATGCTGACACTATCAGTGGCCAATGTCTTGACTCAAAACCTAGCCCTGTTTTTATGTGGAAAATCTGCTACTCTTAAATGTCCTTAATTTGGAGAAGAGTTTAATCAGTACTTTCTGGCATCTAAACTCACTTGTGACAGTTTTTTGTACAGCCCTGACAGCTACATGGAAAACTCCACAGAAATGGTAGGTGTTAGAGCACAAAAGCACTACTTCAGAGCCAGTGGGCAGTCAGAAATAAAACCTTCAGTTGGCAAAGAAGTGGAATATCCTGTAAGGGTACTGTTTAAAGTTGGTGCAATATCAACATTAGCTTTAAAATTATATAAACAATTGATTAGCTACTTAATATGGCCACTGCCTTTACTATAAATACCAATTGATTAGTTACTTAATATGGCCACTGCCTTTGCTATAAACATTGTCCCCTCGTTAAGTAAAAACACCTTAGCTGTCATGCACCTCCGTGATAAAGCCTTGAAACACCACCATAAAAATAAAACCCTACTCACCCTAAATGAATACAAAATACTCTGCAACAAACTTAAAACGCTCATTACTTCAGATTGAAAACCCTGTTATACCACACTCCAAAACAACCATAAGACTAACCCTAAAAAATTCTGGGATAGTATCACTACTCTCTTCAATCCAGGCAGAAAGAATAATCCTTGCCCTGATCATAATGTTTCCGATACCAATCTAGCCAGGTCTACCTGAAAATACCGAAATCGCAGATCGCCGACAACGAGAACATTGACACCGGAAGATCGACAACAGAGAAGACCAACAGTTGAGAATCCCAACGCTAAGAACACCGACATGTTAAGGTAAGTCTGCGATAGGGACGGACGTTAGGGTCAGGGTGTAGGTAAGGTAAGTGTGTGATAGTGACGAATGTTAGGCTAGGGTGCATGTCAGGTAGGTGTGTGATAGTGACGGAGTTTAGGGTTAGGGGCGGATTAAGTGAGTTAGGGTTAGGGTGTGGGTAAGGTAAGTGTGCGATAGTGACGGACCTTAGGGTTAGGGTTTGGGTTAAGGTAAGTGCATAGATAGTTGTGTATGTAAGGTTTAGTGTAGGTTTGTAAGGTTTTTGGTGTGCTTGTGTTGTGTGTGTGTTTTTCAGGAAAGGTGTTTGTTTATTGATTGTCGGGATTTCGGTTTGTCGGGCATGTGAAGTTTTGTGTTTTTGAACTTTTTTTTTTTCGTTTTTTTCGTGTCTGTTATTTCGTTGTCTGTGTTTTGGCGTGTTGGTGTTATCAGGTAGACCCATCTAGCCACACTACTTAATAACTTCTTCATTGACTCCATATCCAGATTAACATAATCCTTCCTAAACAACCCTACTTACCCAGCTACACCTCCCAATATCTCCCCATCCTCTGGTATTTCCACCTCCCAGGTCCCTCTCTTCTCTCTGAAACCCATCCCAGTATCAACTATAAAAAAACTCCTCCACAAATTAAAACCATGCTCCAATGCCCCTGACAATATTCCCAAAGATAGCCGCTGATGCCATTGCCTTCCCCATTTGTATTCTCATTAACCAGTCAATCCAAGAAGTCTACATACCCCAACTCTGGAAAAAAGCCTTTATTATTCCCCTCCACAAAGGGGGAAACAATAATAGCAGCACCAATTTCAGACCCATCGCCTTCTTATCTCTCATCTCCAAACTACTTGAAAAGTGTATCCATCTACAACTGCTACCCTACCACATCGACAACCACCAGCTAGCCCCCACACAACATGGATTCAGGCCTGGACACAGCACTACTACTGCACTACTCTCCTTCCTTGAAACTGTGAATAAAGCGCGTGACTTCGGCTGTATTGTATCCACCCTCTTCCTGGACCTTTCAAAGGCCTTTGATACCATCTCTCACAACCTTCTACTAACCAAACTCTCTAATCTAAATCTGTCACGCTCTTCCATCAACTGGGTTACCAGTTACCTTTCCAATAGACAACAAGCAGTCAAATGGAAGAAAGCTTTCTCCCCATTCCTCAACACCCCCACTGGAGTACCCCAGGATTCCATACTAGGTCCCCTGTTATTCAATATATTTATAAACGACCTTCACAGCGCCATCCCTAATGCTAAGATAATCCAATCCGCAGATGATTCAACAATTATCTGTTCTGCTAACTCCACTTCCACCCTCATAAAATTAACCCAAGATGCCTTCTCATCCATGGAACAATGGAGGCTAGATATTCATTTGGCACTCAGTGCATCAAAAACCAAACTCATTCTATTCACCCCTTCCAAATCCACAATTATCAATAAAAACTAATTTGCTATCACCAGTCAGAATAACACTTCCTTTGAAATAGTATCCAGTACTAAACTGTTAGGTGTCCTCATTGACAATCAGTTTAAATTTGACACACACATACAAACAAATATTAAAAAAACACACCAGAAACTTGGCATGTTCTATCGCCACAATCGCTATCTCACTTCATATACTAGATTTCTTCTCTCCACCACATATCTCATCCTTTCTCTCCTTTATGGCGCCCCACTCCTAACCAACCTATCATCTTCCACCAAGACAAAACTTTCTTCCTGCTACAACAAAATCGCCAAATTTTCCACTGGCTGCAGATCCTCCTCTCATCACTGTATTGCCCTCCACAAACTATATTGGCTAGAGTTGCCCAACTATCTTATCTACTCCCAACTAATTTATGCTCAAAAACTCATTTTCAGTCCTCCCTATGCCCTTCTCTAGCCTCAACCTTTACAATGCACCTACCCAACAGACTCCTAAGAACAAACGCCCAGAATCTGATCAAACTTTACAAACCAGCCCACCCAGCGAGCAAACTCCTAATCTCTTTCTCCGTAGCACATCTTTGGAACTCCCTTCCACCCCATATTCGCCTCACCAGCTGCCCCACCACCTTCAAAGCTCTGCTCCACTCACACTTAGCATCACTCTGGGAATGTTTATGTTCCCATCCTGCATAATGCCCACGTAGCTACCTTACTACCTACTGTATCTCCTATTTCCTAACTCAACTATCTTCCTCCCCATTTTTCTCTCTGTCTCTTCTTCCCCTAACTCATCCCTCCCTTATCATCACTTAACTTGTATATCCCCCCTCACACCATTCATATTTTCCTTGTGGGAATATATTTACTTGTAAATAGCTGCTGAGAGTTGTAATTGACTTGTATATACCTACTTAATGTAACAGACTTAACTTCTTTTGTAGCAATGATAGGAACTATATATTTGTATTGTTATATAATTTCTTTGTCTTCTAGATTCTATCATCAAATGCTTTGTTTTTCATGTACGCTTCATACACTTCTTTTTACTATAACATCCTGTTATTTTTTGTTTTGTATACTTTGTGTCTATGGAGCTTTTTTCCCCAGGACTCCATTGAAAATGGGCTCTTTTGGCCCAATGGACCATCCTGGGAAACAAACTGCAAATAAAAAAAATAAATAAATAAAAATTAGCTACTTAATATGGCCGCAGCCTTTGCTATAAATACAAGTCGATTGGCTACTTAATATAGCCACTGCCTTTACTATAAATACCAAATGATTAGCTGCTTAACATAGCCACTGCCTTTGCTGTAAATACCAATTGATTAGCTACTTAATATGGCCACAGCCTTTGCTGTGAATACCAATCGATTAGCTACTTAATATGGCCACTGCCTTTGCTGTGAATACCAGTCGATTAGCTACTTAATATGGCCACTGCATTTGCTGTAAATACCACTTGATTAGCTACTTAATATGGCCACTGCCTTTGCTGTAAATACCAATTGATTAGCTACTTAATATGGCCACTGCATTTGCTGTGAATACCACTTGATTAGCTACTTAATATGGCCACTGCCTTTGCTGTAAATACCACTTGATTAGCTACTTAATATGGCCTGCCTTTGCTGTAAATACCAATTGATTAGCTACTTAATATGGCCTGCCTTTGCTGTAAATACCACTTGATTAGCTACTTAATATGGCCACTGCCTTTGCTATAAATCCAAATTGATTAGCTACTTAACATGGCCACTGCCTTTGCTATAAATACCAATCGATTAGCTACTTAATATGGCCACTGCCTTTGCTGTGAATACCAATCGATTAGCTACTTAATATGGCCACTGCATTTGCTGTAAATACCACTTGATTAGCTACTTAATATGACCACTGCCTTTGCTGTGAATACCAATCGATTAGCTACTTAATATGGCCACTGCATTTGCTGTAAATACCACTTGATTAGCTACTTAATATGGCCACTGCCTTTGCTGTAAATACCACTTGATTAGCTACTTAATATGGCCACTGCCTTTGCTATAAATCCAAATTGATTAGCTACTTGATATGGCCACTGCCTTTGCTCTTCCACTGCTGCTGTGTGCTGGGCTGGGATGTTGTTGTTACACAGGCTGAGCAGAAGCCTTGATTTCCTGTGGTCTGGGAATGGTCATGTTTTCAGCGTCCACTGAGATAACATTTAATTCTGTTTTTCATAAAATCCGTTGAAAGCTGTTGTTGCCTGAACATTGCAAAATTAAATAATGTGCTGCTGGAAGCCCTGCTCTTAAAAAGAAAATTCAAACCAGGGGAAAAATTATTTTTTGGTGAAGATGCTTGAAGTGTGCAACTTCCTCTGGAAGAAAATGTTGCGCAAAAGACTATCTGTTGTGCAAGCACTGAAAAATACATGCTGAACGCATACACAGTACAGGCTTTACCTGTCCCCTACAGTGGAATAGTCATGATGGAACACTGAAGTTCAGTTATACAGTAACATTATTAAGAAAATGTAAGATATTTTCTTAAATAATGTCACACTCCTATGTGTGGATAATGTTTACACATAGCTTGCTTGCGTGCTTTGATCACTTTGACTTTAACCTCATGATTAAGCTGTGCCAACCACGGGTAAATCCAGCATTACCCCCACCCAACTGTGGATTATTACAAAAGCAAACGTTACCATTAGTTTGAAATGAGATGGTTCTACTTTGCCTGGAAGAAATTCGACATAAAAGCTTTATTTTAAACCAAAAAAGATATATATAAATAAATAAAAATAAGGACTTTCAGTCCAATTTATCAGATGACGTATATTCAGTTCAGGTACTTCTGGATGCTCATACTGAAGTATTTAATGAAGGACTAGACACACTGACTTTTCAACTTCTTCAGTGTTCTGTGAGATTTATCTTCTAACACTGATGAAAAGGAGAGTTGTTAAAGTGTAAGAAACATCAGAAAGGGAAAAGTTTACCAGTTTCCTAAAGCATAACAAATAGGTTGCACCTGTTTTCCCAGTTGTCAAGAGGGACATATCAATTCATTTTTGTCTTAATCACAAGGTAACCGAGGACCAAGTTGCTTTATTCATTTATTTATTTGTATAATTCTTATTTTTGTGTATTTTTCATGTTCTCAGTGTAACCACTGAGCTTTCTTATCTGCTCAGATAGCCCATTTATTCCTCCAGGAAACAAAAGCCCTACAGCTTGTTCAGGCCTCTTAGTGCTATGAGTTGAATACCAAGGGCAGTGCCATCATCCATTTACTGCAACACTTTTTTCCTATTTTAAAAAAAACAACCAAATACTGTTTATCAGTTACAGAGTGAAAGTTTTATTTTGTAACAGCCAGCAGACTACAAAAGCCCATTCATCTACTGTATCCTGACTTCATAAAATCTAAGGAATATAGTCAGGGATGTTTACTATATAATTATACAGAAACTTCCCTGGGATGCTAAAGTTAGGGCTAGGTGTGTGGATGGGGTTGGATTGGGATGAGTTAGTCAAGTTCTCTGAATACAGCCAAGTTAGCCAGTGTGAAAGGTGTATGCCTAGAAAAGGGATGGGGACTAATAATTCTTAGCATCTAAGTGTTCATTGATTAGAACTGAACGACAGTGATGTTGATGGAAAGTAGATCGTGTGGATATGGGTTTCCACATATGGTACAAGATGTGGGATCAAGAAAGTGTGTGCAAATTGGGATCTTTAGAAAAGGGTAGGAGCAAATTACATAGGAAAAAATGGGAATTGTGGGAACAATTCATGCAGAGGAGGAACAAGGCTTAAAAGAAGGTAAGACTTCAATGGGCTATGTAATGCTTGACTGACAATGCCTGGATAAATTATAAGTGATGTATAATGTTTGCAACAGCTATTATGTCAGTGTGGTGTGTAATGTGTAATGTTTGTAACTGGAATTGTGTCAGCATAGTGTATTTTCATTTATATAATTGTAGGACTGCCTATAACATACGTGATAATTTAATAAAGATGTTTCTTTTTTTTAAAAAAATGTGTGTGTATGTAGAGAAGTGGGCAGCCTCGCTACAAAGTAAGTCAGAGAGTACAGTAGATGGATGTGAAAGTTTTGATGTATGGGTTGTCAGTCAGTTAGGGGACTAGGATTAATTCTGGCAGATTTTGGAAAACATGACATTGTACAGTCTGACTAAAGGCGTAGGTGGAAGTTGGTAACATATCCTTGTGGACTATCAGTTAGTGAGGGGTTTGAGACTAATTTTTGGCAGACTGCCTCAAATTTGAAATTCAGACATTTTGTTGGAGGGGCAAAGGGTGTGAGATGAGCAGTGTCTGCAGTCTCAAGGGTGTTGAGCTGAGCATTTTTATCAGTAAACACACTTCTTTGGATTATTAGAGCTGCCAGAAATACAGATGAAATGTACAAAGAGTCTGCTTGAATGTGAGGTGGTGAGCTTAGGGGATCAAATTGAGGTACTGCTGGCTGAGACTTCCATCAGAGAGCTCACATGAGGAGAGTTTGAGGACTAAAGTAGCCATTTCAGACAGGATTTATTTTTCAGGTGTCAGGACCCACCTATTGATAAGACTCACTAGGACATGCTTAACTAACCTCCAGTGCAAGGTGAAAGCATAGAGTTACTATAGCAACATGTACATTCATTGTGGTTTGAACATGAGAATAGGAGAAGCTTTAAAAAAAGTGGAGTAAGTTAGAGAATATTTAAATTTTCCACATTTAGCAATTCTGAAAGTAATTTCTATTGTGAATTAATAAATGTTTTATTAAACAACAATTTGTTTGTATTTAACAAAAAAAATACAGATTCGGGGGTTAGCTGTGGGGGTCTCCTGCAGCACCATCCTTTGCGAACATTATGATGGGTCATTCGGATTGTACTGTGCTGGAACCAGTAGTCATGGAATACCAGATTACATTTTTTAAGAGGTTTATTGATGACTTGTTTTTTGTCATGGTTGGGGATGTACAAAAAGTGCAAAGATTTGTTGACACCCTTAACTCCAGATCAGGATATTTAAAATTTGGCCTGGGGGATGTGGGACTAAAAGTCCATTTTTTGGATGTGATTCTGGAATGGGATGTTAAGTTTTATAAGTTAGGATTTTCAGGAAAGAAAGTGTCACCAACAGTTACTTGCATTACACCAGCATGCACCCTCATTACATGAAGAATAATATTCCAAAAGGGCATCTCATAAGAGAGCCAGTCAAATGACAAGTGAAATGGGTGACTTTTTGAAGGAAACTGAATTTATCACTACGTTGTTTGTTTTCAGAACGAACTGGCTCCCCATTTAAGCACCATGTTCAATAATAGCCTCGCATCAGGCTTTGTGCCCACTGAATGGTGCACAGCAACAGTTATCCCACTCCACAAAGGAGGAGCCACCACTGATCCTGGGAACTATCGACCTATTAGCCTGATGAGCCTGGTCTGCAGGGCCATGGAAGTATCATCATGGAACTCATAAACAAAGACATTGGTAACCTCCAAACTCTGGATCCCACCCAGTTTGGGTTTGTGAAAGGCAGATCATGCCCCCTGAACCTGATCGACTTCTTTGAGGCAGTCACCAAAGCTGTGGATGAGGGTAAGGTGGTTCACACAACCTATCTTGACCTCGCCAAGGCTTTCAACACCATCCCCCATTCTGGAGTTATAGCTAAACTCACTAAACTAGGTATAAATCCCTATATCACAAGATGGGTTGCCAACTGGCTCACTGACAGAACCCACACTGTAAAAGTTGCAGACTCCAAATCTGACCTCAATGCACAAGTGGAGTACCACAGGGTTCCGTCCTGGGACCTCTTCTGTTTGGTATCTACTTCTCTGAAGTACAGGCTAACACAGAAGGCCTCTGGCTAATGAAGTTCACAGATGACTGCAAACTAGGGGCCATAGTCAAGTCCCCAAATAATGTGGACATCCTACAGAAGGGCCTCACTGAGATAGATGCCTGGTGTCAGAGCCATGGCCTCAAGCTCAATGCCAAAAAGTGCAGTGTCATCCCCTTTGGTAAAAACTCTGTACCATTGAACTACCACATAGGCAGCAATCTACTTAACACCGAATGCATGATAAGAGATCTTGGGACCCAGGTGGACAGTAGTCTCTCCTTTGATAGTCACATCACCACAGTAGTCAGGAAGCCCTTCTATGTGGTACACCTCATCATAAAAGGGTTCTCATCCAGGAAAAAAGAGGTCATTGTTCCCCTCTACTCATCACTCATTAGACCCATTATAGAGTACAACGCCCCTTTTGGACTGTACCTCACAAGACATCTGTAGCAGCTGGAAAGGCCAGAGAAGTACCTCACAAAGAGGATTACTGGCCTCAAACAAATGCCCTACACTGACCGCCTCAAAAAACTACAGCTTTACTCCATAGCATATTGCCTACTCCGAGGTGATCTCTGCCTAACATATAAAGCTATGTCAAACCCAGAGCTGTTGGACATGCTACACCTAAATAAATCCCAATCCCTCCGAGCTACACACTCTAGGGACCTAAACCTTGTCACCACAGTAAACGGGACACGCTGGAGGGATAGATTCCTGTCCCAGAGACTTCCTGTACTCTAGAACAAGCTACTCATCTATGTCAAGCAAAGTTCTTCATTAGCACTCTTCAAGAAAAATCTTGATGAGTGGATGGGAAATAGGAAATACACCCCGGGGATCACTTCTGTGTCTCTGCTGGACAGTGGCACAGGAAAATAACTTTCTTGGGTGGCGTAAGCTATTGTACCTTTCTGGCTAGGCTTACGTAGGCCCTTAGGCCGATAGCCTAGTACCTACCTGTGAACCTATGAAAGGGGGTATAGTAAGATTCTGTTGAAAGAGCAGCTGAATATGTCACACAGAATAGGGACAGTCTCTTTCCAGCCATCTTTGAGCATGGGTTTTCCAACACTAATACAAAACAGAACCATGACAGGAACACATCTGATGCTGGTAACTATTTTTGTTTGGACATGTCAGTAGACAGTGGTATTATTAGAAACATTATTTCTGGCAAGTGGAAAATTTTAGAGGGAAATAAAGATTTACAATCCATTGTGGGGACCCAACCAAGGTTTGTATATAAAAATCAAAATAATTAAAAAAAATTTAGAAAGAGAGAGAAACAAACTTGTTCATTGTCCCAACATTACACAGAAAAGATGGGGCGTGTATAAGTATGTGAACTGTAACATATGTAGATACATTTCTGAAGGTCCCTTAGTTAATTTAGAACATTTGCCTTATACTTTGAAAGTTCCAGGGCACTTTAACTGTAAGAGTAAAGGAGTTGTATACATTGGTATGTGTGCACACTGTAGTGCATTCTGCATTGGTATGACTAAAAGAGCCCTATGCACTAGAATAAAGGAACATTATTACAATATTAGAAAACAAGACAAGACAAATGCTTTCTATAAGCATACTGTCATCTGTCCCATGTACAAAACATTTGGTTTTCTGTGCTGGAGCAAGGAAGCCATGATTTTAGGGGTGGCAATTTCAAAACAAATCTTGAACAAAAGGAGGCTTTATGGCAAATCAGATTAAACTCAGATAAAAAACTGGTATAAATGATGCTGTTACCATTAAATGTTTTTTGAAAGACCGTAGAGTCTATATAAGGAAATGACTTCCTAAGCTTTGAAATTTTATTGATTAATTGTGTAACTGTTTAAGTGGAAAGATGTGTTTATTGGTGCAGAGGCATTTCAAAACTGTTTTTAAATGTGATGTAGAGAATGTACATTTTATTCTGAAGTTTGGTTACGAAAGCGTGGATTAAAAGTTTTTATTACGCTAACATCGTGTGGATTTCACTCTGTTCTTCTGCATCCTCCAGTCTAGTTTTTTTGCTTATTAAAAGTTGGTTTAACATGTATGAACAATGCAGATAATAAAACTGAAAATACAATAAATAAATAAAGATAAGCAAATTGAATAAACATATGCAAATTCCTGTAACAGTAAAGACAACCTGAACATACAGCTAAGAATATTGTACCAATAAACAAATTATGACAGTTTCATGTAGCACAAGCTCTGGGGGGGGAGGTTGTCCAAGACTAGAAGCAAGTCAACAGGTCAAATAAGAGCTTTCAAAGTTCCACAGGTATGGGCCTACTACAACTGCCCAAATCTCAGGCAGTAAAACATTACTACCTCATAGCCAGGGACTTGGATGCCTCTCAGCTTGACCAGTCAGTCACTCACACTTAAACTCAACTACATATTCAGGTGAGGTGCAGCAGCAGCTCTGGGGAGGCAGTGGGAGAGGGTGGGAGTACAGGTTAGGGTCTTTAGGCAACAGTTGTGAGAGGAGTTTATGTTTAGGGGTGGGAAGAGCTTTACATTTATGGAACAAGAGGGAATTTTTAGGTTTATAGAGTGGGAGGTGAGTTTAAGGGTGAGGGAGTGATCAGAGCTTTTAGGTTTGTGGAGGGGACTGGAGAGGGAGTTTTATATTTAGGGAGCAGGGTTAAGGAGCAGTAGTGAAGTGTTAAGGTTAGGGAGCAATCAGGGACTTTGTTTGAGGAGGGAAACAGTCAGAGACCTAAGGATTAGGGAGGGTAGTGCTGTGGTTAAGGAAACAAATGGGAGATAAGGGTTAAAGTTAGGGTTTTAATAGGGCTGTGCAGTTAAATAAGGTCAGGTGGTAAGAGGGCTATGTAATCACTAGGATTGGGACAGTGTGAGTTAGGGTGGTACTATGGTGCAGCGGTTAGTGGTGTCACCTCACAGTAAGGGGTTCTCAAGTTTGATTCTCAGCATGGGGTGTCTTCTATGTAGAGTGTGCATGTCCTCACTGCATTTGCAGGGTCTATATTATAAACATGAAAGCTCAAAATAGAGAATACATGTACATCGACACATAAAGGTAAATGTACAAAAAGAGCAAAATACGTAATCGGCAAAAATAAAAACTCCAACCACATTTGCTTGGCCAGCGGGGCAATCGTGGGGAAGAGGAAATATCCTTTTCCCCACTATAGTGCGGTCTCGGAGTTGGTATATTTAAGTAGGGGGGACATGGGAGGGGTTCAGGGGGGGCTTGCCCCCCTGCAAAAGTGTGTTAATTTAATTTTATTTAGTTAATTTTTGCTGACCTGCATGGCACTGTTGGTTGTCAAAATACATTCAGATTTTTCATTTTACGTATTTTGCTCTTTTTGTACATCGATCTTTATGTGCATAGGTTTCCACTGGGTGCTCTAGTTTCCTCCCATATTCCAAAGACATGCGTCTGGAGAATTTCTCCCCGGGTCTTCACTGAAAATGGGCTCTTTCATGGTTGGAATTTCCCGGTAAATAAATAATAAGTAAATAAAAATTTCCCAAGTAGTGTAAGTGTCAGTAGGCCTGCATTTGAGCACCTCTAGCAGCTCCAGTGCACATAAATAGTGTATAGTAAAGGGTCCATTAATATTAAATAAAATGTAGATTCCTTCTTCCAAATTAGATTTAAAAACTCCAAAAAGTTCTTCATGGACAATATATGCTGCATATTTTCTGGTACTATGTCAGACATAAGCTTTCTATCCCCAAAATGTGCTCTTAGTTTATTGCACTACTTAATAATTTTTTGTGATCTAAAGTGTTGTCTTAGAATATTGTTACTGATTTGTGCCACCATTAACTGTATCTCTATACCATTGCAGTACTTGGAACTTGCTGCATTTTACATGTTATAATGTTTTATTATGTTGTGTTTCTGTGTCAGACAGGTTTATCACAGTAAGTCCCTCTGGATATGAATATGAATAAATCAGTTAATGAAACAGTAAGAGAAAAAAATGTAAAATTATTGGAATTTAGGGGTTTCATTGTGCAAGTTAAACAACTAGTTGTAGGATGATTAGTATTCAGTGAAATGCTTGGGAAATGTAGTCTGTTGTTTCACAAATAAAAAAATATATATATAAAAATTGATTATAACAAAGACTGTAGCTGTATGTGGAAAGTCAGTAACATGACTATAAAA